>NC_041386.1:677165674-677169951 GCF_002162155.2 Triticum dicoccoides | reverse complement strand
GGTTTTTGGGGGTTAATTTAGGTGTTTCATATATTGTGTTAACTAGCTAATTAATAAAGAGAAGTGTCCTCTCTTATGTCCGTGCTTGGTCGATGCTACATACTATATAAACATAAGTGATCGAGAGAACCATTCAGTACAGAAGTTCGTTATGCATACCGAGAGAAGTGATCGATCGACCTCTCCTTCTCCGAGAGATTGGTCGAACAACAAGTTTTCGTATATCATGTATCTGACGCTACTGGCTACATACATGTACAATATGTATAAGATCTCTTAATTACAATCCCCTAGCAATTGAAATCAATTTCCACATGGTATTCTCCGGCTTTATTGATGACGTGGTCAAGAAAGAATCCCGCCAATTCCTCTTGAATTGCTTTCATGCGATCTGGTTCTAGAAGTTCATTCCGCCACGTCTAATTTGAAGAAGGGGGTTAATTAATACATATATATGAATGAAACTCAATAGAAATGATGGTGTAATAAAATGAAATTGTGAATATTATTGCTTACGCACTTCATATTGTCTTTGAGAGTAGCCCCGCTTGTTTTTCAAAGTCGCGTTGTGGATGAACTCACACACGTAGTATCCACAAAAATCATTCTCTTCTTCCTGCCACAAGCACTTTACGAGAAATAGAGGTCAATTAAACTGATAATGAAGCATTATAAATGGCATTGATGAAAGTATAGCTATAGAATCAACGGAAGATGCGCGCAGCTAGCTAGCCAGTAGTAGTTACTTTCGGGTATGTATGTCGCAGCTCCTTCGGCAGTCCCGGAGCTTCTGTGGTGAACTGTTTCCAAACCCTGCAAGACAAATAAAATAATTATTATTACTTGAGATATCAGGAAATGAACAAAAAGTTGCCGATATGGTGCGATAATAATCGATTGAACTTGCTTGCTGAGCATTTGAGTCATGTCCGCATAGGATTTGGGATCTTTCCGTCTCGAGTCTAAGACGGTTACTAGTCCACGCTCAAGCTTAATCTCCAGAAGAATATAGTCGCACGCATGCATAACTCATCAATTACATTACTATAACCTCGCTCGAGTAATAAGGGAAACCGAATATGCACACGACAGTAACACTCACTTGCCGTTGTAAGGAAAGAGTATGGTATCTTTGTTTTGATTTTTGATCAACGATTGTAGCATGTTGTCCTCGGCCTCTTTGATGTCCTTTTTAACCAGAAATTCATCTATAATATTTGTGTTAATGAACCCAATATCATAAAATTTTTTGTTTTTTGCACTCGACGATCTTCAATCTGCATAATATATTGAGGATAATTAATTATAAATATATGAAATGAAAGAGCCAAGCTATATATAGAGACTTAATGACAGAAATAATACTTACAGACAGTAGCAAAAGACCATTAGTTTATCGAGGGCCTTTTGATTGAAGAACGCGAAGAACTCATCAAATGGAATAGTCAACAGATCATTTGTAACGAGGTCGTGCTCCTCTTTAATATGCAGATACAAAGCATTCGTACCCTCAGACTCTCTGCAGGTTTCCATGTACCAATTATGGAATCTTCGCATCATTGTTGTCAGATATTTTTCATCTTTGACGAGAGGCTTCCCGTACTCGTATCTGTGTTCGTCCACCTCCAAGAAATCAGGAAGTGCATCGTCAGGCAGGTAATCTTCAAGATTGCCATAACCGGCCACCGTCCCCGGAGCATTAGACACATTGAGCGGGGGGCACGATTGCTGTGCTTGTTCACCGAGCTGGCCAATTTAGTTTCCCTTTGCTCGTTCTTTTGACCTTTTAGCACTGACAGTAGTTCCCGACCGCTGGGTTTGGAGATATGTCTATTCAGTAATGCGCTCAGAGTTGGTTCTCGACGGAGACTTTGGTGGTTTCCTCAGGGCATCGATAGTGCGCTTTGCTTTCATCGGATCTACCTTCTCCTCCGGAGGTGGATGTCTCTTTGGTTTCACCCCTTCAAAGAACTCCTTCACGTGGGTCCGCACAATCGTATCGTTTTCCTCATCGGACCTCTCGTACGGTAACTTCTCTAGAGGCTTGAGAGATGGACCGTATTTGTATTGCCTCCCGCCTCTGGTTGTGCTGCTAGACGCCGGAGCAGACGGAGCGGCTACGGCGTCTGTCTTCTTTCGTGCTTACTTACGAGGCAGAGGAGAAGGAGTACGACGCGCCGGAGTAGCCGGGGCAGCAGCGGGTCTCTTCCGCCCTTGCTGGCGAGGCGGAGAAGAAGGAGGCTGCAGGCTGCTCGGGAGCGCTGGCGCAGGCGGAGAAGGAGGCGGAGTGCCTCCATGTGCCGGAGAAGGATGCGGAGTGCCACCACGCGCCGGAGAAGGAGGCAGAGTGCCGCCACGTGTGCCCTGATCGTCACTCGCCGGAGGAGGAGGCGGTGGAGGAGGCGGAGTGCCCTGACTTGCCGGAGGAGGAGGAGGAGGCGGAGGCGTCCAGTTCAGAAGGTTGATGAGCTCCTTCCGCCATAGGCATGGAGTCTTCAGAGCACAACCCAGCCCAGTCTCCCCTTCACCGGTAGGGTGCTCAAGCGGGAGGTCCTCAAATCCCTCCGTTATTTCATCCACCATCATCCTTCTGGAATCGGCTGGCAGTGATAAGTTGTGCCGGGTCCACTAGGATAAACTTGGCCAAAAGCCGCCTTGACCTTAAAATTCATCCATCGCGCCATAATGTGGCAATTTTGAGACTCCGTGATACCATCCACGGGATAGCTGGCAGGAGCCGTCACGACATGCTTCGGCTGAAGTAGCTCGGTGGAAGCCACGCTGCTTCTCCGCTGAGATGGCGGGGTAGCTTCGGGGGAAGCTTCGGCAGGTCGTTTGTTGCGATCTGCTGCTTCTCGTTCCTCTTCTCGATCCTCTAGCCCCATTACCCTTTCGTGCAGCACCTGCAGTTGGTCCTGATCCAGTTTCTTCCTCCTCTCATGGGTTTTGTAACCCCCTGCGTCCGGAAAACCAACCTTCCACGGAATGGAGCCTGGCATGCCTCGTGTCCGTCCAGGGTGCTCAGGATTCCCAAAGGCCATTGTGAGCTCGTCCTTCTCCCTGTTTGGAAGGAACGTCCCTCGCTGCGCTGCATCGATATAGTGTCGAAGGTTCTTGACTGGTATTTCCAGTTGCTCGTCCGTCCACTGGCACAACCCAGTTACAGGGTCCAAGGTTCCGCCAGCCCCGAAGAACCAAGTCCGGCAACGGTCTGGCCAGTACATTGTCTCTGGTTCGATCCCTTTTTCAAGAAGATCATGCTCAGCCTTGGACCACTTAGGCCGGGCTTTGAGGTAGCCACCTGACCCCGTGCGATGGTGAAGCTTTTTCTTTGCAGCATTTTTCTTGTTTCTCCCCGACATCTTCTTACTCTTTTCCGATGTCTTGTGGGCCACAAATGTGGGCCAGCGATCTTTGATCTTCTCATATTTGCCGATGAATTTTGGTGTCTTTTTTTCGACAAACTGGTTCAGCTCTTTCCTCCACCTCCTCATTAGGGTTGCCATCTTCTTAAGAGCACAATACTTGATTAATTTCTCTTTAACTGGCTTCTCCGGATCCTCCTCTGGCGGTAGGGTGAAATTTGCCTTCAGCTCAGTCCAAAGATATTCTTTCTGCATATCATTGACATAAGACACCTCAGGGTCTTCCTCCTTAGGCTTATACCATTGCTGGATGCTGATCGGGATCTTGTCCCAAACAAGAACCCCGCACTGAGCAGAAAATGCCTTCCTTGTCCGGATGGGTTCAATCGGTTCGCCGTCGGGCGCGATTTCTATGATCTCAAACTTTTCATCCGAGCTCAACTTTTTCTTCGGGCCTCGTCTCCTTACCGAAGTTGTGCTCGATCCGGAGGGCTAGAAATTATAAGGAAGAAAGACGAGAGTAATTAATATGTGTACATATACCAAAACAATGGAAGCATCAATTAACTAGTCAGCACGGGCTTAACTAATATATATATACCTGGTCGGGCTCGGTTCGGTCACCGGAGGAGTCAGCACGGTCTCCTTCTTGTACCTCCATTGTGTCACCGGAGCCATCATGAACATAGTCCTCTTCTTGTACCGGCATTAATGGGCCGAAGCCATCATGAATATAGCCCTCTTCTTCACCCAGTTCTTCCAGCTGACCAACAGTGTCGAGGAGAAATGACGCAACTTCATCCCTTCCATTTGCGATTATGTCCCCCAATATCGCTTCTGTTTCTTCGTCTCGGGAGTGCTCCATAGTTTCTACAAATATTTACAGCATGTCAATTATTATTCAAACATGGT
>NC_041386.1:677164727-677165488 GCF_002162155.2 Triticum dicoccoides | reverse complement strand
GCGGGAGGGGGTAGGAGACCAACATCGTTTTCTCTCTTGGGTTTGGGTGTCCTCGAGAGTTTTGGTCGAGCGAGAGGGCCGAGGGGGGGTGTTGCCGTTGTATAAATTATCACGGTCGAGAGGGGGTATATATATCGACCGCCCCTCATGTCAAAGTTATCTCGAGGGGGTTATATCGACAACGAAGCGACAACGACGAGAAAGGAAAATAATTAAGGAAAAGGAAGAAAAGAGGAATAAGGAAGAAGGAAGAAGAAGAAGAAAAAAAAAAGAGGAGAAGAAGAAAGGAATAGAGGAGAAGAAGAAAAAATAGAATTTTTTTTCTATTTTTTCTTCTTCTCCTCTATTCCTTTCTTCTTCTCCTCTTCTTTTTCTTCTTTCTTCCTTTTCTTATTTATTTCTCCTCTTCTTCCTCTCCTCTTCTTCCTCTTCTTATTTTCCTTTTTCCTCTCATTCTTTTTCTTCTTCTTTCTTCCTTCTTCCTTCTTCCTCTTTTCTTCCTTTTCCTTATTTTATTTTCTCCTCTACACTAACCTGAAATGCACTAGCCTAAAATCGATATCTATTAATAACCTAAATAAAAAATTAATACATATATGAAAAAACATATATAAACAAAAAAATGCTATGAACATTATATTCATACATACATATATAGCCACATCCATTCATCATATATATAGCTACCACATACATATATACATTATATATATGAAAAAATGCAATGAACAAAAAAATACACTTATGAAAAAAAATACTAT
>NC_041386.1:677142135-677164676 GCF_002162155.2 Triticum dicoccoides | reverse complement strand
GGGGCGGCGGCGCGGCGGCTGCGTAGGGACAGGGGCGGCGCGCGGTGGCCGCGCAGTGGCACGGGACAGGAGGGGCGCGGGAGCAGGCTATGCTCACAGGGGACGGCGGCGACGGCTCAGGCGAGCAGCCTGACGGCGTCGGTGGCGGCGGCAACGGCAAGGTGGAGCAGGGGCGTCGGGCGGTGACGGCGACGAGGAGGAGCAGGGGGCGTCGGGGGAGAAGTGGGCGGTTTGGCCGAAACTGCTAAGTGTTGCTTATATAGCAAACCCTTTAGTCCCGGTTGGTGGCACCAACCGGGACTAATGCACCCTTTAGTCCTGGTTGGTGCCACCAACCGGGACCAAAGGCCTCTTTTTCGGCAGCCCAAAGGGCGAGAACCGGCGGCCTTTGGTACCGGTTGGTGGCACCAACCGGGACTAATGCCTCCCCTTTAGTCCCGGTTGGTGCCACCAACGAGGACCAAAGGCCCCTGTGCTGCCTGCCTCGGGGCCAAAGTTTAGTCCCACCTCGCTAGTTGAGAAGGGCGCGCAGTGGTTTATAAGCCCCACTGCCGTACCCCTCTCGAGCTCTTCTTCACCGCAGGCTTTCGGGCCTACTTGCTATTGCTTTGCCTGATCGGCCTTCTGGGCCTACTGCGGGCTGAATCCTGGCCCATAGTAGGGTTTCATGTCGTATTCAGGCCGTGGGGGCCCAGTAGGAGGCATTTTTTTGTTTTTTTTGTTTTCTTTACTTATTGTTGCTATATTTATTTTTTTCCAGTTTTTTTGTTTTGTTTTCTGCATTATTTATTTTCTTTTAATTTTTGCTTTATTTTTTAATTGTTTTTGCTTTTAGTTTTAGGAAAATTATAAACTTTCTGTTAGTGCCATTAGTTTTCAAATTTGAAAACATTTTTTTTTGTTTTTTTGTTTTCTTTCTTGCTTTATTTATTTTATTTTGTTTCTACTTACAACAAAATACTTATTGTTGTTTTTTTGTTTTGTTTTCTATATTATTTATTTTCTTTTGTTTTTTGCTTTATTTTTTAATTGTTTTTGCTTTTAGTTTTAGGAAAATTATAAACTTTCTGTTAGTGCCATTAGTTTTCAAATTTGAAAACACTTTTTTTGTTTTTTTGTTTTCTTTCTTGCTTTATTTATTTTATTTTCTTTCTACTTACAACAAAATACTTATTCTTGCTATTTTTAATTATTACGAGGGCCGAACCATAAGACATTAAAGCATTTCAAATGAATTTTGAAAAAGTTGAAAGTAGACATGGTAACATAAATTGACCCACATAGCATGTGCATGTACAAAACGGAAAATGGTATCATACTCGTCAGTTACAAAGTTGGCATGGTATCATCATAATAGTTGCGGGAGAAAGTCTTCACTTTTTCTTCGCTTGTGTCATTTGCTTATTGCGCCGTAACCATGGATAATCTTCATCGTTTATCAGGATGCTGGGGTCAGCCTTGACTTTGAAGGGAGGAATTTCATGAAACTTTTCATAATCTTCTGACATGTCTGTCTTGTCCCCCACTCCCACGATGTCCCTTTTTCCTGAAAGAACTATGTGGTGCTTTGGCTCATCGTATGATGTATTCGCTTCCTTATCTTTTCTCTTTCTCGGTCTGGTAGACATGTCCTTCACATAGATAACCTGTGCCAGATCATTGGCTAGGACGAATGGTTCGTCAGTGTACCCAAGATTTTTCATATCCACTGTTGTCATTCCGTACTGTGGGTCTACCTGTACCCCGCCTCCTGACAGATTGACCCATTTGCACTTAAACAAAGGGACCTTAAAATCTACTCCGTAGTCAAGTTCCCATATGTCCACTATGTAACCATAATATGTGTCCTTTCCCTCTCGGTTGTTGCATCAAAGCGGACACCGCTGTTTTGGTTGGTGCTCTTTTGATCTTGGTCAATCGTGTAAAATATATTCCCATTTATCTCGTATCCTTTCCAAATCAATACAGTCAAAGATGGTCCCCTGGACAATAAGTAGAGCTCATCACAAACAGTGTTGTCACCTCTGATACGTGCTTCCAACCAACTGCTGAAAGTCCTGATGTGTTCACATGTAATCCAGTCATCGCACTGCTCCGGGTGTTTGGGGCGCAGACTGTTCTTGTGTTCATCGACATACGGGGTCACCAAGGTAGAGTTTTGTAGAACTGTGTAGTGTGCTTGAGACCAAGAATATCCGTCCCTGCATATTATTGAGTCCCTTCCAAGCGTGCCTTTTCCAGTCAGTCTCCCCTCATACCGCGATTTAGGGAGACCTATCTTCTTAAGGCCAGGAATGAAGTCAACACAAAACCCGATGACATCCTCTGTTTGATGGCCCATGGAGATGCTTCCTTCTGCCTAGCGCGGTTACGGACATATTTCTCTAGGACTCCCATGAACCTCTCAAAGGGGTACATATTGTGTAGAAATACGGGGCCCAGAATGACAATCTCGTCAACTAGATGAACTAGGACGTGCGTCATGATATTGAAGAAGGATGGTGGGAACACCAGCTCGAAACTGACAAGACATTGCACCACATCACTCCTTAGCCTTGGTATGATTTATGGATCGATCACCTTCTGAGAGATTGCATTGAGGAATGCACATATCTTCACAATGGCTAATCAGACGTTTTCCGGTAGAAGCCCCCTCAATGCAACCGGAAGCAGTTGTGTCATAATCACGTGGCAGTCATGAGACTTTAGGTTATGAAACTTTTTCTCTGCCATATTTATTATTCCTTTTATATTAGACGAGAAGCCAGTCGGGACCTTCATACTAAGCAGGCATTCAAAGAAGATTTCCTTCTCTTCTTTGGTAAGAGCATAGCTGGTAGGACCTTCATACTCCTTTGGAGGCATGCCGTCTTTTTCGTGCAAACGTTGTAGGTCCTCCCGTGCCTCAGCTGTATCTTTTGTCTTCCCATACACGCCCAAGAAGCCTAGCAGGTTCACGCAAAGGTTCTTCGTCACGTGCATCACGTCGATCGACGAGCGGACCTCTAGGTCTTTCCAGTAGGGTAGGTCCCAAAATATAGATTTCTTCTTCCACATGGGTGCGTGTCCCCCAGCGTCACTCGGAACAGCTAGTCCACCGGGACACTTTCCAAAGATTACGTGTAAATCATTGACCATAGCAAGTACGTGATCACCGGTACGCATGGCGGGCTTCTTCCGGTGATCTGCCTCGCCTTTGAAATGCTTGCCTTTCTTTCGACATTGATGGTTGGTCGGAAGAAATTGACGATGGTCCAGGTACACATTCTTCCTGCAGCTTGCCAGGTATATACTATCGGTGTCAAGTAAATAGTGCGTGCATGCGTGGTATCCCTTGTTTGTCTGTCCTGAAAGGTTACTGAGAGCGGGCCAATCATTGATGGTCACGAACAGCAACGCCTTTAGGTTAAATTCCTCCTGTTTGTGCTCATCCCACGTACGTACACTGTTTCCATTCCACAGCTGTAAAAGTTCTTCAACTAATGGCCTTAGGTACACATCAATGTCGTTGCCGGGTTGCTTAGGGCCTTGGATGAGAACTGGCATCATAATGAACTTTCGCTTCATACACATCCAAGGAGGAAGGTTATACATACATAGAGTCACGGGCCAGGTGCTGTGATTGCTGCTCTGCTGCCCGAAAGGATTAATGTCATCCGCGCTTAAAGCAAACCATACGTTCCTTGCCTCACTTGCAAACTCATCCCAGTACTTTCTCTCCATTGCGACCCGTCAGCGGGTGGTCTCAACATCCTGTCTTTCTTACGGTCCTCACTGTGCCATCGCATCAACTTGGCATGCTCTCTGTTTCTGAACAGACGTTTCAACCGTGGTATTATAGGAGCATACCACATCACCTTCGCAGAAACCCTCTTCCTGGGGGGCTCGCCGTCAACATCACCAGGGTCATCTCGTCTGATCTTATACCGTAATGCACCGCATACCGGGCATGCGTTCAGATCCTTGTACGCACCGCGGAAGAGGATGCAGTCATTAGGGCATGCATGTATCTTCTGCACCTCCAATCCTAGAGGGCATATGACCTTCTTTGCTGCGTATGTACTGTCGGGCAATTCGTTATCCTTTGGAAGCTTCTTCTTCAATATTTACAGTAGCTTCTCAAATCCTTTGTCAGACATAGCATTCTCTGCCTTCCACTGCAGCAATTCCAGTACGGTACCGAGCTTTGTGTTGCCATCTTTGCAATTGGGGTACAACCCTTTTTTGTGGTCCTCTAACATGCGATCGAACTTCAGCTTCTCCTTTTGACTTTCGCATTGCGTCCTTGCATCGACAATGACCCGGCGGAGATCATCATCATCGGGCACATCGTCTAGTTCCTCTTGATCTTCAGCAGCTTCGCCCGTTGCAACATCATCGTGCACATCATCTGGTTCCTCTTGATGTTCAGTAGCATCACCGTATTCAGGGGGCACATAGTTGTCATCGTACTCTTCTTCTTCGCCATCTTCCATCATAACCCCTATTTCTCTGTGCCTCGTCCAAACATTATAGTGTGGCATGAAACCCTTGTAAAGCAGGTGGGTGTGGAGGATTTTCCGGTCAGAGTAAGACTTCGTATTCCCACATATAGGGCATGGACAACACATAAAACCATTCTGCTTGTTTGCCTCAGCCACTTCGAGAAAACCATGCACGCCCTTAATGTACTTGGAGGTGTGCCTTGAACCGTACATCCATTGCCGGTTCATCTGCGTGCATTATATATAATTAAGTGTGTCAAAAATCATTACAGAACATCATGAATAGATAATTAAGTGACCAAATTAATAGAAGTTCATCATCACATTAAAATCAAAGTACATACATAGTTCTCATCTAACAACATAAAGCTCTGCAGAGCATCTAAATTAATTAAACCATACACTGAAACTATGTAAAACATTTCAATGCGAAAACAAATGCGATCATAATTGCAATCAATGTAACAACTGATCCAACGGCATAATGATACCAAGCCTCGTTATGAATGGCATATTTTGTAATCTTTCTAATCTTCAAGCGCATTGCATCCATCTTGATCTTGTGATCACCGACGACATCCGCAATATGCAACTCCAATATCATCTTCTCCTCCTCAATTTTTCTAATTTTTTCCTTCAACAAATTGTTTTCTTCTTCAACTAAATTTAACCTCTCAACAATAGGGTCGGTAGGAATTTCCGGTTCGACAACCTCCTAGATAAATAAAATCTATGTCACGTTGGTCGGCATAATTGTCATAAACAATAAATGAACCAATAGTTATGAAAAGATAATATACACCACATCCGAATCATAGACAGGACGAGGGCCGACGAGGGCGGATACCAAAACCATTGCACTATATAAGATGCAATAATAAAAGTAAGAAAATTATACAAGTATCTATATAAATATACAAGGAAGAATTTTTTTTCCTGTCAGAAAGAAGATAAGAACAAGAGGCTCACCACGGTGGTGCCAGCGACGAGATCGGCACGGGCGATCGACAGCGGTGAAGACGGGGACGGGACGTGACGGACCACTAAACCTAGACAAATATTAAGGAAAATGAAGTTTGGAGGTCGAGCTTGGAGAGGAGAAAGCTTAAGTAGTGTGGCTCGAGCATTCCATCGAACACCTCGTGTGCATAGGAGGTGAGCTAGAGCACCACAAAGCTCTCCCCTCGCCGGCCACGAAAAACAGAGCACTAGGAGTGCTCTGCTCGCGGGCGAGGGGTAGATATAGGCAACTAATTGGTCCCGGTTCGTGCCATGAACCGGGACTAAAGGTCAGCCTTTGGTCCCGGTTCACGCCACCAACCGGGACCAATGGTGGTGGGCCAGGAGCGAGGCGCATTGGTCCCGGTTCGTCCCACCAACCGGAACCAATAGGTCCAGCCGAATCGGGACCAATGGCCCACGTGGCCCGACCGGCCCCCGGGGCTCACGAACCGGGTCCAATGCCCCCATTGGTCCCGATTCTGGATTGAACCGGGACTAGTGGGCTGACCCGGCCTGGACCATTGCCCCCTTTTCTACTAGTGACCGCAGTTCTGTTCGTTGTTTCAATCAGGATCGAGACATTGAGGAACACGTCCAGGCCAAACCTACAGACCGTGTTTTAATCTCCAAGTGCAAGGGTCTATTTTCAATTCATTTTCTTTGTGTTTGGATGGTCTATTCATCTGACGACCGTTACTATTAGAAACTATATATATATATTTTTTGATCAATGATCACTTTTATAATTTGTTATGTTCTGTGTTCCTGAATCTTCATCATGTCTGCTAGAATTAGAAAGCATGAATCTGGTGCTGCAAAGTGTAAGAAGAAACAAAAACTCGAAGTTGAGGCTCAATCTCTAACGGGCTCCCATGATAGATATTTGGTGAAAGGGCCCCAACACAATTTTGAAAATCAAACTACAGATTTTAATGTTGATGATGGTCTTGATGATAATGCAGCAGAGGTCGAGGCTCCTGATGCAGAAATTGATGATGGTAATATTGCCAATGAAGGGGGTGATGGTAATACTGCACGGATGCTCCTTTTTGGTAGGACATGAGGTCCGTTCATTGCTTCGCAATCCCTTTACCTTCTGGCATTAGAGTTGAAATATGCCTAAATAAGATAGAAATAAAGCGGACTTGAAATTATATAATAAAGTGAGAGTATCTTTTACACATATTAATTATTCCTTTATGTGAATTGTCAAAATTTTGAGCCCCATTTTGGTTTTTGCTCGGGGCCCCAAATTTCTGGAGACGGCCCTGCTGGTCGTTGGTGTCATCCTCTGTCGGCTGGGTGTCCTTGCTCAAAGGTGATGGCGGCGATGCAGGAGCAAATATTCCCCAAAAAGGGACGTGCGACTCTGAGTCGAAGTCGCCCGAGCCGTCGCTGGGCCAATGAAAGCCATCGTTGGACATGGCTGTGGGAGAGGCCGAGGGACTTGAGAGATTGCGGTGGATGAAGACGACAATGTTGCAGTTGGTGTCTTTGGTACTTGCATATATTTAAGATTAGTGTGAACTGGAGAAGGCAAGATGAACTCGAGGGGAAGACGCTTCTGCACAGTTACTGTGTGAAAACGTGAAGTCACATTCGAAAATCAAATCTTTATCCATATCCAGCAATGCCACCCGTAAGTGGCAAAAATGATTAATTTTTTCGTAAAGTTTTTCTCATTGGACACGATTCTTATAAAGTTATATAATTTATATATATTTATCAAACCACACCAGTATCGGAATGGATAGAGAGTAGCCACAAGATTCCTAAATATGAAGACAAAATTCCTATGGACCAAGACAAAAGTGGCTTAGCATTTGGTCTGCACATTCAATATCTCAACTAGACGATAGAACATGATAGTAGGAGGTAGAAAAAATACGGTGCCAGCCAGGAGTAACGTCGTGCGTGATGCTTTTCTCTTCCTTCGCCGACCTCGACTCTTCCAGCGCGGTTTTGTCATTGAAAGCAGATTTCTAAAAAGTCAAAAGAAACAGTAATATGACTGAGTCAATAATCTTAAACCATATCACAAACCTACATTGCACAAATACGCTCTTGGCAATTTGAAAGAAACGAGAATAACATAGGATATTCTCAAACTCAGCCGATCTCATCCACAACACCAAGTCTCCACAGGTGGGAACTTGCACCACATATGATGTAGATGTCCTGTCAACACTACAGATAACGCAAAAGAACATAAATGAGAAGTAGCCGTATTGTACTGACCAGCACTAAAGAACCATCAAACTAAAGCATATTACCATATGTCCTTGTACCGAGTAATATCTGACAAGACTGAAGGTCTTTCATAGTTCTAAGGTTACATTCCTAATTACTTAAGAGCGTTGAGAACGAGAACCGCTAGGATAACCGCAACCACGACAAGCAGCTGTCCTTGCACATTAAGCACCTTACGAAGTAGCTCCTTAACTTACCTCAGTTTAGAGGCACTGATCATAACCTCAAAGGCACTGTTAATCCTTGGCACCATGCTCCGCTTTCGGTTGTTCATGTTCCACGGACTTGTCACCGGGCTCTGGAATAGTTTGGCCTCTTCTCTGTTCATCTTAAGTCTTTCTCTCTATGAAGTGCTTGAATCTTAAGAAGAAGTGCACTGCTAGTATTAATGTCTTGACCAGCAGGTACTTCGCATAAACAGAGAGCCCCTTATAGAAGGGGCATTCCTTATCCATCTAAAGTATAGATAAAGCAACATCTCTCTGTAAATGTCTTATATTGTGAGGGGATAGAATATATTAAAAGTACATGATTAAAAAGAAAAAAATAGTTATGGATTAGCTTAGGTGCCTAAACTATTTTTTGTGTTTTAATCATGTACTTTTAATATATTCTATCCCCTCACAATATAAGATATTTATAGAGAGCTAAAAAGCTTTCTAAAACATCTAATATTGTGACACGAAGGAAGTATAACACATGTTGGTCTATTATTTTTCCTTGCTGTTGCTTTACCTATACTTTAGAAGGAGAAGAAATGCCCCTTCTACAAGTGGCTCTCTGTTTATGCGAAGTACCTGCTGGCTCAAGACATATATACTAGCAATGGTCTTCTTGAGATTCAAGCACTTCATAGGTAGAAACAACTTAAGACGAACAGAGAAAAGGCCAGACTATTAGAGAGCCCGGTGACAAGTTCATGGAACATGAACAACCAACAGGGGAGTGTGGTGCCAAGGATTAACAGTGCCTCTGAACTGAGGGAAGTTAAGGAGCTACTTCTTAAGGTGCTAGGACAGCTTCTTGTCGTGGTTTTCGTTCTCAGCGCTCTTAAGTAATAACTAGGAATGTAACACTAGAACTATGAAAGACCTTCAGTCTTGTCAGATATTACTCCAGTATAAGGACAAATCGTAATATGCTTTAGTTTGATGGTTCTTTAGTGCTGGTCAATACAGTACGTCTACTACTCGTTTATGTTGTTTTGCGTTCTCTGTAGTATTGACAGCACATCTACATCATGTGTGGTGCAAGTTCCCACCTGTGGAGACTTGGTGTTGTGAATGAAATCATCTGAGTTTGACAATACCCTGTGTCATTCTCTTTTTTCTTTCAAATTGCCAACTGTGTATTTGTGCAATGTAGGTTGGTGATGTGGTTTAAGATTATTGACACAATCATATTATTGTTTCTTTTGCCTTTTTTGAATCTGCTTTCGATGACAAAACCGCGGTGGAAGAGTCGAGGTCGGCAAAGGAAGAGGAATGCATCACGCGCAACGTTCCTCCTAGCTGGCGCCGTATTTTTCCTACCTCCCGCTATCATGTTCTATCATCCAATGGAGAGATTGAACGTGCAGACAAAATGCGAAACCAGTTTTGTCTTGGTCCATAGGAATTTTGTCTTTACATTTAGGAATCTCGTGTCTACTCTATCCATTCCGATACTGGTGTGGTTAGATAATATATATATAAATTATATGACTTTATAAGAATAGTGTCCAATGAGGAAGACTTTACTAAAAAAATTAATCATTTTTGCCACTTACAAGTGGCATTGATGGATAAAAATGAAGATTTAATTTTCGAATGTGACTTCTTGTTCTCACACAGTAACTACGAAGAAGCGCCTTCCCCTCGATTTAATCTCGCCTTCTCTAGTTCCCACTGATCTTAAATATACGCAACTACCAAAGACACCCACTGCAACATTGTCTTCTTCATCCACCGCAATATCTCAACTCCCTCGATCTCTCCCACAGCCATGTCCGACGATGACTTTCGTTGGCCCAACGACGGCTCGGGCGACTTTGACTCGGAGTCACGCGCCCTTTTTTGGAAAATATCCGCTCCTGCATTGCCGCCATCGCCTTTGAACAAGGACACCCAGCCGACGAAGGATGACTCCGCCGACGAGGAGGAGGACCCGATCGACGACGACGACGATGATGCCGATGATGATGAAGAGGAGGACGATGCCAACAATGAGGAGGAAGACGATGACGAGGAAGACCATCACGACAACGATGACGAGGAAGACCATGACAACGACGCCGACGATAACGAGGAAGACGAGAAGCCAGCCAACAAAAAGCATCGCCAACTGTAGCATGGTAGCAACAACAGTTTTATTTTACGTTTCTTATATGGATATAAAATGTATTAATATTTTCGAATTTGTAAGATCACACTCCTTATTATAGTTCTAGAAGACTATCCTATATGATGCTCTTAAAAAGTTTGTGAATTATAAAATGTTAATGAATGAAAAGTCACGCAATTATTTGGAAATAATAATATTTATAAAAAGTACCGCAAATTTTTATAAAAAATTGGCTGAACAAATTTTGAATTCCATTTTTTTAAATATGAGGTTTATGACGCTGAAGTGTTCGCTGCTCCAAGCCGTGCGCCAACATGAGGTCTCGCACGGCTCCGCGCACCTTGTCCCTGCACCCGTGGCGGCGGTGGCGCATCGCGACCCTCAACACTAGCTTCATCACTGCCACCGGTGTCTCGATAACCAAACACATGGTAATGCTGAAGCGTGGGAGGGAGGCGCGTGCGAGGAATGCTAGTAACGCTCAGTGCAAAACACCGAGACCGGCCGCTTATTGCTGGACGAGATCTCTCTGTCGAGCGTCACATGCTATTGGCATAATAGTAGAGTCCATTGGAACACAGTGATAACGAGAACAACTCAGTGCCTAGACGCAGATGAGGACTATGGCGAGCTTTTTCGTGCTCTGCAATCTCCCGTGGGCTCGGTGTCCAGACGCGGATGAAGACTATGGAGCCAGTCTGGCTCGTGATCTTGATGTTGATTCTAGCACACGGCGACATGTTGCTATTGTCTGGGATTAAGAGAAAACGAGAGGAGGCCAATGGAACACAGCGAGAAGGAGAACAACTCAAGGCCTAGACACAGATGAAGACTATGGCGAGCTTTCTCGTGCTCTGCAATCTCCCGTGGGCTCGGTGTCCAGACGTGGATGAAGACTATGGAGCCAGTATGGCTCGTGATCTTGATGTTGATGTGATAAAATCTAGCGCACGGCGACATGTTGCCATTATCAGGGAAGAAGAGAAAATGGGAGGAGGCCACTGCAATAGACGGGCTTCGCTCCATCGCCCCGGTGTTTGACACGCGTGGCCTGTTGGGCTTTGACCCGCAGTCACTGCACTCGCCCATGTTCGACACACACGACGGTGACATAACTGACTGGAAGGCCGCACGAAAGGTGCTAGAGTGCATCATCATGCCGTCACGGGAGGACAAGTTCGTCGCATCGAAGCCCTCCGACGTCGTCGTGTCGAGCTACATCAAAATGCTCCAGGTATTATGGTTGCTTGTTAAACTAAGAGAGAGTGGAAAGGGGGTTTCTACTTTCTAATGTCACTAGGATAATGGTCGTGCCGCGTGGCAAGAGGCGGAAGGCACTAAGGGCGTGCTCTTCGCTAACCCGAACTATACCAGAAAGGGGGTTTCTTCTTTCTGACGTCGTTGGGACAATGGTTGTGCCCCATGCGTTGGGGTGTGCCACCATACAGGAGCTTGTCCGCAAATCCGGTGCTGACGAGCAAGCAGAGCCAGTGGGTGCAAAAGCTGCTAGGCACATGCGGCGCTACGGTTGATCTCTGGGCTTACCACCGGGAGACAAATATTGTTGCGTCCTTGTCTGCTAACCTCGCTGGCACCTCAGCCTTCTCCCCGAGCTACTAGTGCCGTAGGTAAGAGTTCAACCCCTTTTTCCAATGAGCACACTCATAGGGAAAGGTATTTTACTATTGTTGTTTGTGAGCTAGGGGTTGATACACCCATTCATACCATTGTTGATAGTATGCCAGTGGAGAAGATGGTGACGCCGGCTCTACGGATGGAGCAGCTGAAGGTGGTGCCGGCAGCTAGGACGGAGCAGCTGAAAAGTGAGGCGCATGGAGACATGATGCCGTTGTCCGGGAAGAAGAGGAAACAAGAGGAGGCCACTGCAATAGACGTGTTTGGCTTTTTTTTGCCGGAACACACACTCGAACCAAACAAGATTAGTAGAAAGAAAACACCAAGGAGACACATCTGCTTCTCCTCCGGCCGGGTAGGACACCGTCGTCATTGAGGCGAAAGCCACCAAGGGCACCATGTGCAGAAGCGCAACATAATGGTTTCATCCTCCTCGTCCTCCGTCGTCATCATTGGAAACGACGTCGATGCCACCTTCGACGCGCTCGCTGGGCCCCCTGCCGAGCGCACCGCCTCGACCCTACGCACCCAGGCCACCGTTGACGCCTTTGACAAGAAACATGGCGTTTTGAGGGAGTTCCTCGCACGCCCCGCTGACGAGTTGCGAGCATAGAAGCCGAATCGACACGACTAATTCCGACTGCACGATGGGAAGCTGAATCGGCACACGAGATCCGGGCTGCAAATCCCTGAGCCAAAGTGCTGCCACGATCTTTGGAAATAGACTTTTCATAAAATCTTTTAGTAATGTCTCCTGACCTAGAAACATTTGTAATAGAAATTACGAATAGGATATTACCAAGATAAGATACCTCGACATGGACACGTGTCCTCCTTACGAGGCGTGGGCAAGAACAAGCGGCAGCATTAGACTATTTTTGCTGCCCGAGCAGGCAGTATTGCTCATGTACAAATCGAGCATCACCGTTTGTTTGGTCAAGGAGACGACCATATTGCTTGTGGACAAATAAAGTATTATTGTTTGTTTCATAAATATGTATTGATTGAAACTCTCACTATGAGTGATGAAATCCGAAATCTACATCTGTTGTAAGGAATTAGAGAAATAAATATGGTTATCAACACTCTGAACCAGAAGATCTTTTAGAGCGAAGTTGGTAACTAGCTAGTAAGGGAATCAGTAGTGAGTCACCGCCACCGGCCATTGTTGTGGTTATTTATAGCTAGCAACTAGCTGGGGTTGACTATTTTACAATTTACCCATGTGGCTGGCGCTTGCAGGGGAAATCTTCACTGGAGCGTGGGAAGCTAAGTGGAGCCAACGAATCTGGCATTTTTCTCCCCTTTGTCCTCACCTTCACAAAATCCTTCACATTACATATGTCCGTAGAAACTCGAACCACCATCTCCATCGTGGAAGTCATGGGGGTGACTTTGCTCATACACGCGCAGTGCGGTGGGGGCGGCAGTACGCGCTGATGAGGGTGTGGCGGCCTTAGCTACATACGCGAAAGAGTTGGCGGTTGCAGAAGATCTGTTGGGGGCACGCACGGTTCTGTAAGCGAAACGCGCGGTTGAGTACACGGCCAGTGCAACACGCGCTGGGGCCGCCGTTGCCTTGGCAGCACGCGCGGGTTTTGTCGTGGTAAAGGCGGCAACTTCGTTAGAGTCTGCTAGAGCTAGCATGTTCAGATGATACCTTTGCTATTTACGACCATTTGGAATAGGCCCGTCAATGCAGCGTCGCACGCATGCGTTTGGCCCTCTATGGGATTTTCCCTGTGGCCGGGCCTATGAAAGGAATTTGCATTAGTGCAGAGAATATTTCAACATCACCGCACCAGCAGGCAATCCCGCAGCAACACCGACGAGTAGCTGTTTATATTTTGTTATTTTCTAGACCTAGCTGATATGTAATGTCGCTATTATGTTGTTTAGTTTATATGTATTAGTACGAACCATGATTTGTGCAATCCTCTTCTGAATCGGGTCTTTATTAGTTAGAATTGTCTTTGTTATTGTTGGTCTATGTTAATATTGGTCTTCCAACATAATTCTGATTACTAACTTGTTTGCCAAGTATCACACACATCTTGTTATTCCGAATCATTTGTGTTATTTTTGCTCTTCGCAAACAGTTTATCCGAGTGACCTATTAACTAGGTATCACATACATCTTGTTATGATGAACCATTTATGTTATTTTCGTAAATCACAAACAATTCAGTCCAGTGACCTGTTTGCCGAGTATTACACACATCTTGTTAAGCCGAATCGTTTGTGTTCTTCTAGAACATCACAAACAGTTCATGCGATGACCTTTATGCCGTCTATCGCATACATCTTGTCCAGGGTAATTGTTTGTGTCATTTTGGGTCATCGCAAACAGTTCATCTAAGTGACATGTATGTCGTCTATCGCACACATCTGGATTTGGGTAACCGTTCGCAATAGTTTGTATGGATCAACTTTATGTCACGTATCGCACATGCAACTATTTTCTTTAATCGTATTTAATGAATCTGTCATGTCACACAACTTGTTTTATTGGTGACGGTTTTATTATCGTATAGTTTGTGATTCATGTATCACACACAGTTCTCCTATACATGTATCGTCTTAGGACATTCCTGCAATAGTGGTAGCTGCTGATGTTGTCGGATTACACATCAATCTGTTTCAAGGATATATCATGTTATCTAGCACTCTTTGATTATTATTTATCCCACGTTAAGCATATATCGTGCAATCTAGCACTCTTAGGTCAATTGTTATTTTGCACTTCCAATCTGTTGTCTTCTCCATATGGACATCTCCTCTTAATACATTTTTTTTTCACATTTTCATTCCAGTATTTATGGTTTGCTGAACAACAAATCTACCTACGATCTACCTTATTATGGAGTCACCAGCTTCAATGAATCAACAATGGCTGCAACCATACCATGTACATGGGTTAAGACTCGAGACCCATGCATATGTTTCCAACTATAGATACGTAATGACATGTTAGTTGTTTTACATTCGACAATGCTATGCATATGTACACGCATTAGCGTTCACTCTTGAGGGGCCATATTTGTTGTGGTTGTTCAAGATGTACGTGTATTTTCTCGTACTGTCTCTTAATTACAGTTAGAACCCTTATGTGCTACAAATCCATGTCTCCCTAATTTCTCTTTAATTTCTATCCACCCCTTCTAATACAAGTTCGCAGATATGTCTGATGCTGCACTAAGTTGTACCTGCACTCCATCATGGCCAAGGATAAATATACATCTAATAAAAATCACTGTATGTAAGGTTCTGTCTTATCATGTTCAACAAAAGCGTGAAGTAGCAGCGTTCTTCAAATTCATAATCAATAAAGTTCTTTCTTTTGTTTAATTCCAGCTTATTTGATATATTGTTGCTTGATCTTTTTAGCACACTTGAACAAGATATGTTCTTTATTTACCAACTGTTTTCCTTTCCTAGTTAATTTAAAGGATATATGGTGTCAAGCCTATGAGGTATATATCTGATAATGTTCTTCTTCTTGTTTTTCCAAGATTGAGATAGTTTACAAGAGTAACAAACTTTCATCATTAAGCAAAGTATAAGATTTGTTAAGGATGCCATATGTATACAATTTAATATTTATAGAGGAATATTATTGGTAATCACGTTACTATATTGATATAGCTACATATTTATAGTTTCATGCATGCGTAGACGCATATGAATAAGTCTAACAAAGTAAGCATTAATTAGGCAAGTTTGCAAACCACGGAAATGGGAAAAACATTAGTATCAAACTTCCGTCGACACTAAAACGACAGAATTAACATCGATCAAGTTATCTAAGAACAAAATATTTTTGGGTGTCATCATATTAATTAATGTGGACATCTGACTAGCTCATTTGTTGAAATACACTCTCCTATGGATTCGCACGTCCAAATGTGATTGTACAAAATGCATCTCTATATGTTAATAATATGTTTCAAATGCAATATTTATTAACCAGGCCGTGTGAATGCTAGTTAATTAACTGACTTATTGCTAGGTGTTGGACGTAACAAACTTACTAGGTTCTGACGACGCAACTGGTATGTTCCCGACGCTAGCATACAAAGTTTAATGAGTCTACAAACAACTTAATTTTTTTATTAACATGTACAAATGTTAATGTCGAAGAAACTTTTGTAATGTTTACAGTCCACCGCGCCATACCACACAAACAACTTTATGACCTTGCGGTTCACCGGATGCTCACTTTTGTGGTTTGCACATTGGTTTGAGTCTGTAGCGACCACGATCCGAATGGACCGAAGTCTCTATGCATCAGTGTCATCCCTGGATCGGTACTGCCGACACGCATAGTACTCGAAGAATTATAACAGAGTTTCAATCACACACTTATTACATCGAGTCCTCATAAAAAGTATGATTACACAAAATATCAACTGAGGTGGTGGCTTGGTTAAAGATGCAGTGGTTAAGTGGGGATTTACCTTTAAAGCTTGCTGTGGCAAACTTGATCAACTTAGTGTGATCAACAGAGAGATGCTATGTGTCAAGTGTTATGTCCTGTGTCTTTAGGCTAGGAAGGACTACAGTCCTGGGGAATTTGAGGAGAAATGGACCAAGGTTTAACATAGTTGCTTTGCAACTGACCAAAATGGTCTAGAAACTTGAGCATGATGATGCACCCACATGGAGTTTCAACTTTAGCTCAAATTTGGCAAGGCAGAGTCATTTGGTCCTATGAAGATGCTCAAAAAGTCTCATACCAATTGGCCAAGCCAAAATGGTACTTGCTTCACAAACATCTCCTCTAGACAAAATGGGTGGAGATAGGTTATATGGATAATAGAAGGCCTAGAAAAATTTGCAGCCATAATGGAGCAATATAAAATATACTTGCTTCACAAACTAAAAATTTGGACAGAATCAAAGAATTGAAGATGAGCTCACATGGAGGCATGACATGAGCTCAACTTTGGTGGAGGGCAATGATATGATGATACCGAGGACCATGCAAAATTCCAACTCATTTGGATATGCCTAGCTTCACTAGTGCAGAACCGGGCAATAGCACCGGTTCGTAAGGCCCTTTAGTGCCGGTTCCATAACCGGCACTAAAGTGTGGGCACTAAAGGCCCCCCCCTTTAGTACCGGTTCAGCACGAACCGGTGGTAAAGGGCAACCACGTGGTACGAGCCAGCTCCGGGGGGCTGGAGCCCTTTAGTACCGGTTGGTAATACCAACCGGTACTATAAGGTTTGGGGTTTTTTTAGTTTTATGATTTCTTTTTCATTTAATTTTGTGTTTCCATTTTAATTCTTTTTCGTTTGCTGGTATTTTACGATATTACACATTGTACACGTTATGCATATATATATATATATATATATATATATATATATATATATATATAGAATTTCTAGTAGAACCAATCATGCATATATATCATCAATGTCTCACAAACCACCATATTAATTAATTCACACATACACAAATGTATAGCTAGCTATATACAATTTCTCCTACATATGCATGTTGCCTTCGGAGCCAGTGGCATTAGCCTAATTGGTGCCTTCGGAGCACGATGACAATTGGAAGTGGTTTTCATGGGGGCGGTAGCGGGTAATAGTATTCTCCCTTCGGATTTATGATCTGGTCGAGCAAAAATCCCGCTATTTCCTCTTGAAATGCTTCTACGCGGTCCGTTTCTAGGAGCTTCTCCCGCACCTCTCTGAACTGTTAAGAAGGAGATCAATATGCATGTGTATTAGTTGTGTGACTAGATATCGATAATGATGTAAAAATTGTGAATAGTGTTCTGACAAGCGTACCCATTCCTGTCTTTGAGATCTGCTCCTTTCGGACGCCATCATGCGAATGTTCTCGCAAACGCAGAATGCACACAGATCAGTCCCCTGCGCCTGCTTCAGGGCCTTTACGAGAATGGAATTTGATCAGATAATAATTAATCAAGAATGATAATTAAAGAGATGGCAGCTAGCTAGCTAGCTAGCTAGTACTACTTAATTACTTACCTTGGGTCGAAACCATTGAAGTTTTTCTTCCATTCGCCATCCGTGACGCTGATGAACCTTGCCCAAGCCCTGTCCGCCGACAAAGAAAATAAATAAAGGGGTTATTAAATAGTTCATATCATGAAATGACGAACTAAATAGGCCGAGATATATAGTTAATAATGATTGAAATTACCTGTTGACTATCCCAAACAAGATGTTATAGTCAGTTTTAACTTTGAATAGTGAGTCCAGTATTTCAACTGTTCCGTCGTCAACTTTAATGATACACAAGACCCAGTGAAATCTGCATGCACACACGTTTGCATGTCTTAATTAAGCGGACATATGTAAGCAAAAACATGTAGCTAGCTAGTAGGCAAAAACAGAGAATTTGTAGTACAAGACAGTGTGACCCACTGGAAGTTGTAAGGAAGTAGTATATATTCATTGTATTTGAGGCGCTTCAAGAACTCTAGCATGTTGTCCTCTACGTCCTTTTGATGATGTCGATTTATCCGCCATGTGTATTCATTAACGGTGTTTGGGTCAATGAACCCAATGCCATAGCGTCCAGCTTTTCTCATTTCATACATCTTCATCCTGCATAATACCACAGAAAAGAATATAGTGAGGATAATTACAGGTAATGATTGATCAAAAGGATCACTACAGCTAGCTTGAGACTTAAATTACAGAAAGAAATCACTTACAGACAATAGCAACTGACGATAGATTTGTCGAGTGCGTCTTGATTGTATAACTGAAACAGTTCAGAATACTCAACGGACAGAGCTTTCTCATGGAAGTAATGATCCTCCTTGACATTCACCATGAGGGACAATCGATCTGAAATCTTGGTAATGTTCATGTACCATTGATGCAATTCATACATTCTCGTTGGGAGGTTCTTGACCTTGTCTGGCTCGACCAAAGGTTGGCCCGGACATATTTCCGTTTTATTTCATCCTCTCTAAGCACAGGCATGGGCTCGATCTTGAGGAGTTGTCCAACAGTGATTTTGAGAACTTCAGCCTGCATTATATGCTCCTCCATTATTACCACATTGCCCACCTCAGGAACGTAAACTGTTTGCCCACAATAATATTGGGCGCGCGAACTGTCACGTGTTGTTGGCACAAAAAGCGAGGGGATCGATTGCGCCGCCTATTCTCCCAGCTGGGGAATGGTTTTCCCGCATTTTTTGACAGCTGCTTCTTGTTTGCTCGATCCCGAGCTCGCCTCCTTACGTAGACGTGCTCGATTTAACTTCTTGATGTGGCGCTCATAGTCTGTGTCAACAGGCTTGGGAGCTGGTGGTTGAGCCATACGAATGAAGTGGTCAATCATTTCCTCAGGCACTTTCTCCTTTGGCGGCGGTGGCGGTTTCGGTGCAAAATGGGCTTCCACCTCGGCCTTCGATATGGCTGCGATTTCCTCCTCGGACCTGTCATAAGCCCTCTGCGGAAGAGGCGTGAGGCTTGGACCATATTTATACCGCTTGCCTCCGCCTGTACTTCCTGTACTACCTCGACCCGTACCGCTACGCACCATAGCTGCGGGGTGTCTCTTCTGCGATTGCTGAGGCGGCGGAGACGGCTGACGGGGCTGAGTTGGACGAGGAGGAGTGGCCGCCTGAAGCTGTGCCGGACTTGGAGGAGGAGTGGCCTGAGGTTGTGCCAGACTTGGAGGAGGAGTGGACGTCTGATGCTGTGGCGGACTTGGAGGAGGAGGAGTGGCCTGACACTTTGCCGGACTTGGAGGAGGAGTGGCCTGACACTTTGCCGGACTTGGTGGACTTGCAGGAGCGGGAGACTACTGACTCGGTGGCGGACTTCGACGAGGAGTCGGCTGACGCGGTGTCGTTGGCCTTTGAAAGATGATACAATCCTTTTTCCATAGGATGATACGATGTTTGGCCTCTCCGAGAAAGCGCTCGTCGTCACCTCCAGGAATGTCAAGCTGTAGCTCCGAATATGGTGGGTCCACCACCTCATCAACCAAGACACGAGCATAGCCCACTGGAATCGGGTTGCAATGGAAGGTTGCCTCGGGGTGATTTGTAAAAGCAACGGCGTCCGCCACCTTTATGGATATGTTCGCTATTTTGACGTGTAGCTCACAGTTAGTGTTCTCCGCGATGTCATCCATGGGGTATCTACCCAGCATTGCGTCGTCCGGGGTGGAACCCGCGCTGCTTCTCGGCATGGATGGGGCGGTGCTATCCAATGCTGGATCATCCGCTAGAAGCTACAGCTGCTGAGACCCTCTTTGCTGGGTAAGTGAGTCGATCTGCTCCTGCTGCCGCTGGAATTTGACTGCCAATTCCGCTTGACTTGCTTCTAGGCCTTGACGGCGTTCATAGTCCCGCTTCCTCTGCTCCTCCTCCATCTTCCTTTTCTTCTCCTCCGCAATCTTATTTCTCGCAAGGGTTCTATAGTCGGTGTTCCAGTCTGAAAACCCCTCATACCACTTAATAGCGCCCATGCCTCATGTTCTTCCCGGGTGTTCAGGATTTCCCAGGGCACGCGTAAGCTCGTTGTTCTCTCTGTTGGGCTGGAACACCCCCGATCGTGCCTCTTCTATTGCAACAAGTATCGCATCGTCGGCTCCCTTCAGACTTGCCTTCGTCGAAACATTGCCTGTCTTTGGGTCCAACTCCCCCCCCCCATGCGCATAGAACCATGTCCTGCACCTGGGGGCCAGCTCTTAGTCACTGGAGTGACACCTGCATCCTCCATCTCTTTCTCAGACTTATCCCACTTAGGCATTGCCACCGCATAGCCACCTAGCCCCACCTTATGGAACTTATCCTTTTTTTCGGCATTCTTCTTGTTTATTCTCGACCGTTCCTTAGCTAATTCTGAATCCTTGAATTTCACGAAATCGTCCCAATGAGCACGTTGGTTCTCTAGTGTTCCCTCGAATACTGGAGTCTTCCTTCCTCCCTTGACGTACTTGTCCCATTCACGATTCTTGTGGTTCTTGAATGCAACCTCCATCTTCTTAAGAGCAGCGTCCTTGACTTTTTGCACATCTGCTTCTGTGAAATGATCTGGTAGGGTGAAATGTTCCATGAGAGTATCCCAAAGCAGATCTTTTTGATTCTTGTCTACAAAAGTAACATCTGGACGTGGAGCAGCGTCCTCTTTGCCTTTTTGTCTTTTGTCTTTTGCTGGCTCTCTCCATTCTTGAAGGGAGATCGGGAGTTGGTCCTTCACAAGAACTCCGCACTGACGAACGAACTTGTCCGCAATCTTCTTAGGCGCTAATGGTTCGCCATTAGGTCTGACTGCCTCGATATTGTACTTTACGCCCTCCTTCAACTTTTTGTTCGGGCATCGTTTCGTCCTTTTGCCTGAAGATTTGCTCGATCCGGATGGCTGAAAGAACAAAGATCGATTCGTTAATATATCTTTAAGTCATTTAAAACATGTGATGATCACCAGATACCTGCTTATATAAATATATATACCTCGCCGGTCTTTGTTGTTTCAGGATCAACATGTTCTTCGTCATCGTCATAATCGTAGTTCATGACTTCATCAATTCGATCGTCGCGATCGAATATCATATCACCCTCTCCGGTGTTGTTTAGAAATTCGGAGCCGTCATAATCTTCTTCATTCTGATCATCATCTGGCCCGCGTATTATATCGAACATGGTCTGTTCTCCCTCTCTGTCGGTATTGTCTTCCATAGCTTTTATTTAACTAATCCAAAAGAAATATAAAACAATTTAGTATTCAAATTACATCGTCTCAAATAATAGATATAATCTCGAATACTTCGTCTAGAATAATAGATATAATCTCGAATACATCGTCTCGAATAATATATAATATTGAATAGTACATCACTGGCTAGCTAATTAAAGATCGAATACTATAGAAGAATCTAGGACACTCGCGGTTCCTGCGGCACGGGCGGTGGACACCCAAAGAGAAGGAACCCTCACAGGATCATAGCTGAAGTGAGATCCCCGAAGATACTGCCAGGTATTGGAGAACCTGCCTCCCTCTAACGCAACCATGTAGCGATGGACGTGCTCGTCCTCCTCCCTAACACGGCGACGTACCACCTCCGGCGGGGCCGGGTCCCTCCGCACCGAAACTGGCCCACGCGAACGCCACCAAACGAGATCAGGGTCGACGACGGGACCCGGGGCCGGGTTCCTCATCAAGCGGCGCCACTCCAGGCAGCACCTCCCAGTGCCAGCCCGGCGGAGCCCAGTCCCGGACATGGGTCGGCTGGACGTCGTCGCGGACGGGTCGACGGCGAGGATGCGGACCGGGCATCGTCGAGAACAAATACTAGCTATATGCCCGCAAAAAGTAACATTTTTTTAATGATTGGATTATGATAACTAAATTTTTTAACATTTCTACTATTTCAAAAATCTATATACTATTTCATACTAATTAAGCATCTGACACTAAAAACAGAAAACACAACTTCTATACATATCCATTAAAAAACTGAAAAACAACATTATATAAAAAATTTCCATACTAATTAAACACTAATTATATCCATCTAACATGCATTCATACATATATAATAGTGAAAAAATAATAATCTAAATCTAAACTAATTAGACATACAAAATACGTATATACTAATATATACATGCATATTAATTCATACATATGTGTGTGTGTGTGTGTTCATCATGCTTGTTTGTGTGTGTATGGGCTCGGGGAGGGGCGGCGCCCATGGTGGCCGCCGGGGGCGAGGGAGAGGGGTTAGAGGGGGAGAGCTCACAGCAGGGCGACGGCGACGGCGAGGCGACGGCCGGGGGCGGTGACGGGCCGGGGCGGCGACGCAGGGATGGCGCGACGCGGACGGGCCCGGGGCGGCGACG
>NC_041386.1:677130350-677141819 GCF_002162155.2 Triticum dicoccoides | reverse complement strand
AGACGAGGGCAGCGACGGGGACGGGGGCGGCGACGGGGACGGGGGCGGCGACGGAGACGAGGGCGGCGACGGGGACGGGGGCAGCGACGGCGACGGAGACGACGGAAACAGAGGGAGAAACAGAGGGAGAATGACATTTTCGCAAGTGTTGGTTATATAGGAGGCACCTTTAGTACCGGTTGGAGCCACCAACCGGTACTAAAGGCCAGTTTTGGCCAGCCCAAGCGGCGGGAAGCGACCCCCTTTAGTACCGGGTGGTGGCACAAACCGGTACTAAAGCCCCCCCCCCCTTTAGTACCGGTTGATGGCTCCAACCGGTACTAAAGGCCTCGCGCTGCCACCCCAAAATTTAGTCCCACCTCGCCGGGCGAAGGGCATCCGCACTGGTTTATAAACCCAGCCGCGGCTACTACTTCGAACTCCTCTATATAGCAGGCTTGTGGGCCTAAACTCTGCGCGCTGCCCTGTGAGTCTGCTTGGCCTTTAAGGCCTGTAATTACACACATGTGGCCTATCAGGCCCACAGGGCAGCGCCCCAATTTTTTTTATAGTTTTTTTCTTTTCTGCTTTATTTTCTTCTATTTATTTTTGCGTAGTTTTTTGTATAGTTTTTTCTTTTTTGTTATATTTATTTTCTTCTATTAATTTGTGAGTAGTTTTTCATCTAGTTTGCCAAAATTCAACATTTTTCTTTTCTACTTTATTTTCTTCTATTTATTTTTGCGTAGTTTTTTGTATAGTTTTTTCTTTTCTGTTATATTTATTTTCTTCTATTTATTTGTGAGTAGTTTTTCATCTAGTTTGCCAAAATTCAACATTTTCAGAGTTCATTTTGTAGTGATTTTCAATTTCACGGTCATTTTGTAAACGATTGAAAAATAGCAAATATTTTTTTTTATTTTCTGCTTTATTATTTCTTCTATTTATTTCTGAGTAGTTTCTTCTTTTCTGCTATATTTATTTTCTTCTATTTATTTTTGAGTAGTTTTTTTATATAGTTTTTTCTTTTCAGCTATAGTTTTTCTTTCTTTTCTAATATTTTTTTTCTGCAAAAATTGATGGTCAAAGTCTGGAGTTATAACTTAAAAAAAGAAATGTCGACGTGCAATTAGTTTTTGCCATAACAGAAGAAGTCCGGAGTTGTAATAAGTTATTAAAAATAAAAAAGAGATGCAATGCTCGTTAATTTGCTTCAAGCCTTTCGGAATAGTGTAAACTGCACTGCGCATAGCTCCGTGCAGTCTACCGTATTCCTGAAGGCTTGAAGCTAAGCAACGTGAGCATTGATCCTCTTCTTCATCGTCTCTGCACTCAGGGCTTATAGACCGCTCCTAGTCCCTCTCACTTCGCGAGGTGGGACTAAAAAATAGCTTACGTTTGGTTCATCCATGAACCGGTACTAAAGGTGCTCATGGGGCCCCAGCCTTACCTGACACAACCTCATTAGTACCGGTTCGTGGTATGAACCGGCACTAAATGGTGATGGTGGGGCCATAGCCTGACCGGAGGCTGACACAGCCTCTTTAGGTACAAAAAATTACAAACTTTCTGTTAGTGCCGGTAGTTTTCAAATTTGAATAGTTTAAATTTTGAATTATTTGAAATTAGTGTGAATTTATTTGCACATAAAATTTCTTCGCGTTTCAAATGCCAAAACACATAACTATCCTAACTATTACAGAGATTCCCCTCTGGGTGCGAAACACAGAAGAAAGTGATGATAGCTAGTGAAGCCGATCACATCCCAGATCTTTGGGTGTGAAACTTTTTCTTCGCCTGTGTCCCTTTGCGCCGTAACCATGGAAAATCTTCATTATTTAACGGGATGCTCGGGTCAATATTCACTATGAATGGAGCAATTTCATCAAACTTTTCATAATCTTCTGACTTGTCTATCTTGTCATCCACTCCCACGATGTTTCTCTTCCCAGAAAGAACTATGTGCCGCTTTGGCTCATCGTACGATGCATTCGCTTCCTTATCTTTTCTTTTTATTGGCTTGGTAGACATGTCCTTCACATAGAAAACCTATGCCACATCATTGGCTAGGACGAATGGTTCGTCTGCATACGCAATATTGTTGAGATCCACTGTTGTCATTCCGTACTGTGGGTCTTCCGTTACCCCGCCTCGTGTCATATTGACCCATTTGCACCAAAACAAAGGGACCTTTAAACCACGTCGATAGTCAAGTTCCCATATGTCCTATATATAACCATAATATATTTCCTTTCCTGTCTTGGTTTCTGCATCAAAGCGGACACCACTGTTTTGGTTGGTGCTCTTCTTATCTTGGGCGATCGTGTAAAATGTATTACCATTTATCTCGTACCCTTTGAAAGTCCTTATATTTGAAGATGGTAACTGGGACAGCAAGTACAGGTCATCTTTAATAGAGGTGTCATGCATGGTACGTGTCTGCAACCAGCTGGCGAAACTCCTGGTTTGTTCACGTGTAATCCAGTCATCAGACCGCTCCGGGTGTTTGGAGCGTAGCAAATTCTTGTGTTCATCCATATACGGAGCCACCAAGGCGGAATTTTGTAGAACTGTGTAGTGTGCTTCAGTGAGAGAATGTCCGTCCATACATATTATTTGTTCCCCTCCTAGCGTGCCTTTTCCATCCAGTCTGCCCTTATGCCGCGATTCAGGAACACCAATCGGCTTAAGGTCAGGAATAAAGTCAATACAAAACTCAATGACCTCCTCATTTTGATGGCCCTTGGAGATGCTTCCTTCTGGCCTAGCACGGTTATGAACATATTTCTTTAAGACTCCCATGAACCTCTCAAAGGGGAACATATTGTGTAGAAATACAGGACCCAAAACGTTAATCTCTTCGCATAGGTGAACTAGGACGTGCATCATGATGTTGAAGAAGGATGGTGGGAACACCAACTCGAAACTGACAAGACATTGCACCAAATCATTCTGTAACCTTGGTATGATTTCTGGATCGATTACCTTCTGAGAGATTGCATTGAGAAATGCACATAGCTTCACAATGGCTAATCAAACGTTTTCCGGTAGAAGCCCCCTCAATGCAACCGGAAGCAGTTGCGTCATAATCACGTGGCAGTGATGAGACTTTAGGTTCTGGATCTTTTTCTCTGCCATGTTTATTATTCCCTTTATATTCGACGAGAAGCCAGACGGTACCTTAATACTGAGCAGGCATTCAAAGAAGATTTCCTTCTCTTCTTTGGTAAGAGCGTAGCTTGCATGACCCTGATGTATGTCGTATTCTCCGTGCATACGTTGCTGGTCCTCCCATGCCTCAGGTGTATCTTTTGTCTTCCCATACACGCCCAAGAAGCCATGCAGGGTCACGCAAAGATTCTTCGTCACGTGCATCACGTTGATTGCGGAGCGGACCTCTAGGTCTTTCCAATATGGCAGGTCCCAAAATATAGATTTCTTCTTCCACATGGGTGCGCGTCCGTCAGCGTCCTTCGGAACAGGTTGTCCGCCAGGACCCTTTCCAAATATCACCTTCAAATCCTTGACCATATCATGTACATCAGCACCAGTACGGTGGCGAGGCTTCGTCCGGTGATCCGCCTCACCTTTGAAATGCTTGCCTTTCTTTCTTACGGGATGCCTGCTCGGAAGAAATCAACGATGTCCCAGGTACACATTCTTCTTACAACTATTCAAATATATACTGTCGGTATCATCCAAACAGTGCGTGCATCCGCGGTATCCCTTGTTTGTCTATCCTGAAAGGTTACAGAGAGCAGGCCAATCATTGATGGTCACGAACAGCAATGCCTTTAGGTCAAATTCTTCCCCCATGTGCTCATCCCACGCATGTACACCTGTTCCATTTCAAAGTTGTAAGAGTTCTTCAACTAATGGCCTTAGGTACACATCAATGTTGTTGCCGGGTGGCTTAGGGCCTTGGATGAGCACTGGCATCATAATGAACTTCCGCTTCATGCACAACCAAGGAGGAAGGTTATACAAACATAGAGTCACAGGCCAGGTGCTATGGTTGCTGCTCTGCTCCCCAAAAGTATTAATGCCATCTGCGCTTAGACCAAACCATACGCTCCTTGCATCATCTGCAAACTCCTTCCCGTACTTTCTTTCGATTTTTCTCCACTGCGACCCGTCAGCGGGTACTCTCAACTTTCCGTCTTTCTTACGGTCTTCTCTGTGCCATCACATCGCCTTGGCATGCTCTTTGTTTTGGAACAAACGTTTCATCCGTGGTATTATAGGAGAATACCACATCACCTTGGCAGGAATCTTCTTCCTGGGGCGCTCGCCCTCGACATCACCATGCTCATCGCGGCTGATTTTATAGCGCAATGCACCACATACCGGGCAAGCGTTCAAATCCTCGTACTCACCGCGGTAGAGGATGCAATCATTAGATCATGCATGTATCTTCTGCACCTCTAACCCTAGAGGGCAGACAACCTTCTTTGCTTCGTACGTACTCCCGGGCAATTCGTTGTCCATTGGAAGCATATCCTTTATCATTACCAGCAACTTTCCAAATCCCTTGTCAGATACACCATTCTCTGCCTTCCATTGCAGCAATTCCAGTGTGGTGCCCAGCTTTTTCTTGTCACCTACGCAATTCGGGTACAACAATTTTTTGTGATCCTCTAACATGCGCTGCAACTTCTTCTTCTCCAAATCACTTGCGCAGTTTCTCTTTGCATCGGCAATGGCCCGACCTAGATCATCAACGGGCTCATCTGATGCCTCTTCTTCAGCTTCTTCCCGCATTGCCGGCTCAGCTTCTTCCCGCATTACCGGCTCAGCTTCTTCCCACATTGTTGTATCATCGTATTTAGGGAACCCATGGCCAGGATAGCTGTCGTCGTCCTCTTCTTCTTCATTGTCTTCCATCATAACCCCTCTTTCTCCCTGCTTGGTCCAAACATTATAGTGGGGCATGAAACCAGACTCAAACAGGTGGACGTGAATGGTTCTTGACGTAGAGTAATTGCGACCATTCTTACAGCCAGCACATGGACAAGGCATAAAACCATCCGCCCGCTTGTTTGCCTCAGCCGCAAGCAGAAAAGTATGCAGGCCCTCAACGAACTGGGGAGAGCATTGGTCATCGTATATCCATTGCCGGCTCATCTTCATTACACAACACCGAATAGATCAAATTAATACAAGTTCATACATAAAGTTCATACAGCACTTAAATGCAACAAACAAATAACTCTCTAGCTAAAGCATTTAAATGCAACAACAAATGCGATCAAGATCGCAACTAAGGTAACAATTGATCCAACAGCATAATGATACCAAGCCTCACTATCGATGGCATATTTTCTAATCTTTCTAATCTTCAAGCGCATTTTCTCCATCTTGATCTTGTGATCATCGACGACATCGGCAACATGCAACTCCAATTCCATCTTCTCCCCTCAATTCTTTTCAATTTTTCTTTCAAGTACTCGTTTTCTCTTTCAACTAAATTTAACCTCTCGACAATAGGGTCGGTTGGAATTTCCGGTTCACATACCTCCTAGATAAAAATATCTATGTCAACTTGATGGGAATAATTTGTCATAAACACGAAATGCAACAAATAGTTTTAGAAGAGAATATACCACATCCGAATCATAACAAGGACGAGGCCCGACGGGGACGGATATCAAAACCATGGCACTATGTATAACAAACAACGTACGGGTAAGATAATTATTATATGAGTAACTATATATCCAAATCACACAAACATAAATTTTTTATATAAAATTTCATGAACAAGAGGCTCACCACAAGGTGGTGCCGGCGACGGGATGGTGCGGGCGATCGACGGTGGTTACGACGGAGATTTAGAAGGCACTAAGTAAACCACACCTACATATGCAAACTAAGTGTTATTTTGACCTCAAATTGCATATAAATCAAATACTACCACATATAATTCCCCCCAAAATACTAAAACCCACAATTAATCACTATATAAACCAATGCAAGAGCTAATCTAGCAATGAGAGATGAAAGGACAAAGTTGCTAACCTTGGTGATCATTTGAATGGATGAGGGCCTGCAAATCTTGACAAATTTGGGGCAAATTTTGTGATGAACTCGAGAGAAAGAAGGGAAGAACAGAGGAGAGGGAGAGGGGAAAGGGGGAAGAACAGAGTGCGGGTGGACGAAGGATTTATATAGGACGACCTTTAGTACCGGTTCGTGCCACGAACCGGTACTAAAGGTGCTGGAAGGGCCCCACTCTGACAACATCCTGCCACCACTTTCTTTAGTACCGGTTCGTGGCACGAACCGGTGCTAAAGGTTCCCACGAACTGGTACTAAAGAGCTCCTCCCGGCTAGCCGTTGGAACCGGCACTGATGGACACATTAGTGTCGGTTCTGTTACAAACCGGGACTAATGTGTCTCGCATTTGACCCTTTTTCTACTAGTGCTTGTACCTCCTTCACAAAGCTTCTTTCTGGACAGAAACTTTGAAAATCGTCAATAAATAATTACTAGGCAAATGAGGTTGTATTTTGGCATGTGGCAATGATATGGACAGAAAAAGATGTGTAAGAGGTTTGAGGTCAATTGGGCAAAGGAAAATAGCACTTGCTTCATAATGTGCCATTTAGGACAAAATAGGAAATAAATTATTTGAGCATGATGGGAAACATGGCAAGTGAAATATTTTGCCACATTTGATGAAGATATGACCCAAACAATTTATGACAATTATTTGAGAATTTTAGGAGTGATGGAAATAGGGGTTACTTCACAACCTAGGGCAAATTGAGTTATTCCTTTAATAGAAAAAGGAATATTCCCAATAAAAAGAATATTGGGATTTGGTCCAAGGTGGAAATAGAGAGGTCTAGGGAAGGATTTGGGTATAACAAGCCACTCTGGAAAGAAAGAAAAGGTCATCTTCTTCAGTTTCCAGACCACATAGCCACGGAAAAATAAAACTCAGGTAAAAACCTCAGAAAAACAAAAGTAAAAGAAAGGGCCAAAAATTAGGCTATTACATGCATGCATGGAAAAGAAAAGCTGGTGATGAGAACAAGTGGTGCCCTGGCCGGATGTGTGGTGATATTGATGTTGTTGTGTGCATGCCTTTGTGGGAGGCGGGCAATTGTGTGGTGGTGTTGTGGTGAGAGACCGAGAGAGAGATTGGGAAGCAGTAAGTTGTGAGAGATTGAGGGATGATAGAGGCATACAATGGGATTGGGATTTATGCTGATTATCTATTGTATGTTTCTACTGTTGCTAGAAAGTGCAGATTGTGTGATGGCTTTGTGGTGGTGGGTGGCTCGGCGAACAGGAAAGGTAGAAGTCTACCAGATGGACAAGAAAAGAAGGGGTATAACATAGGTAGCGAGTAAAGTATAGATTTGTGAAAAAAATTACATTTTCTGAATTCGTGATTTGTGTACTAAAAATAGCTTGACAATGTACAATTCAGAAACGTTGGTGGTATATATGTATTGAGAATGTGATTTGCCATAATAATTTAATTTATGTTTAGTGCCTTCCCCACCTGAATTTTTTTCGTCCTCCGCCAGTTCCTCACTGCACTATGATGGGCGAAGGACGTGCGTGTCTCCGATGAGTTCGTCGTGCCTTCCTCCGGTTCCATGCTGGACAACAGCGAGTTGGCCACTGGTGAGTTTGGTGCCTTGGTTTCCTTTCTATTTTCATGATCCAGTTTATGATCTCCTACTACTGATCTAGCTTGACGGTCGAGCTGCAATCTAAATTTGGAGCGTGTCCTTTTGTTGGTGTCGTTGTTCTCTCGTCCATGACCGTCGTTGTCACAAGCCCAAGTATCTTGGCTGGGTATCGACATCATTGGTGCACCTAGGGTCCGCCCCTTCCTGTCTCTCAAAAAAGGAGCAACGAGCTATCTACATTTAGTCTGTATGTAGTTATATTCTTATTTCCTTCCAATTTCTAAGTCATGATGGCCATATATAAGATTGCAAATTTATTGGGCGATACACCTATAGTAAATCAAGGACCAATACTAACTGAAGATGAATAAAATCATTGGTGAGAGAACAAAATTAGAAAGAGGTGGCCATTGAGTTGTTATGATAGATCAAAATAATGATCAGTTATTTAGTTATTTCTCCAATAGCATTGCATGTAAATGAATCTTAATATATTTCAATTCCAGTTTTTCTTTTTCATCTTTTCAGTTTGTTAAATATTTAAGTTCTATTTTGAGAAAATTTGTACTAAAGTGGCACATACTTTTAGTTATTGCAGAGCAGTCGAACGAGTACCTCAAACTGAAAGCACAAATGAATTTGCAAATAACCCAACAGTGAGTTATTTTTTTTGCGGGTGCCAACAGTGAGTTATTTATTCTATAGTTACCTTTGAAGATCGGTGAACTATTATATTTTTTGATAAAATGCAACAGATGAAGCATGAAATGGGCCTTTTTGAACTAGGTTCACCGATCACCAGAATCAAATTTGTGTATCTATTGCAGTGAAGTTAAATAAGTTTTTATAACTTAGATTTTGTTTTGCGAGACATGTAACTTAGGTTAAATATTGACTAACTAATACACACTACTTATGGTGGTCTTCTAATTGAACAGGACATTTACGGAAATTTGACTGGGTAAGCTCTCCGGACACTCGGCATCATAGCGTTTCCTGTTTCTATCATCTGTTGCTACTCTCTGTTAGATGATCATTAGCCATATATTGACAATGTGATTAATCAGGCAACATGAGTTATTACATATTGCCGTGTAATATATTACATGCCAGAACACTTATTCAGCATATATGTGTCTTGCTCTTCCTGCTGCAGTATACCTTCTGGTTAAGTTTTACACTCATCACCTCATGTTCTACCTTTCCTGTTCCCTTGCCTGCTTCTTCTTGAAGTTGTTGTTCCTTTGCATATCCAGGCCAGTGCTCGTGCATCGGTGTGTATTTTCTGTTGATATACCGCGTGTGTCGTTCGTGTGGGTGTGCACGCTAACAAATGAGTGTGTTCCTTTGATGTTTCTTATATTGGTGGAGACAGTGTTATCCTCTGGATGGATTTTGGTTTCACTGAATTGCAACCATGATAGCCAAAGCATAGATCATCTAAGAAAAGCACTTTGATTTCACCGAATTGCAACCATGATAGGCACAGAGCTTCCTTTTTCTCTAACCAGTCGAGTGATTTGTTTAACCCTTAATGTTAAATGGCCAAACAGGGATTAATAAGAACAGACCAACAAACAGATCATCTAATTATCTAACAAACAATGAGATTTTCCTAACCCTTAAACTAAATGACTAATGTTGGATTAATCAGACTAACACATAGATCATCTAACTAATCTAACCAGCCGTTTGTGATGTGCTTGGCCCTTAAGCTAAACGACCAAAGCATGGACTAATCTAATAACACCAGCCCCCGCCAAATCTGCCCCTACCTCTCTCCTCCACAAGGCCCACTGATAAGCACAAAGAAACGAAAAGAACAAAAACACCAAGCACCCATATGTGCAGATGGGAACAAAATCACAGCCCAAATAGGATGCAACCAAGGAAGTAAAGGTACATGGCAGCAAACAAATAAGGCAGAAAAGAAAACCAATAAAATCCATCCAGAGGATAACAGTGTCTCCACCAATATAAGAAACAACAAAGGAACGCACTCATTTGTTAGCGTGCACACCCACACGAACGACACACGCGGTATATCAATAAGAAATACACACCGATGCACGAGCACTGGCCTAGATATGCAAGGGAACAACAACTTCAAGAAGAAGCAGGCAAGGGAACAGGAAAGGTAGAACATGAGGTGATGATTGTAAAACTTAACCAGAAGGTTTACTGCAGCAGGAAGAGCAAGACACATATATGCTGAATAAGTGTTCTGGCATGTCATACATTACACAGCAATATGTAATAACTCATGTTGCCTGATTAATCACATTGCCAATATATGGCTAATGATCATATAACAGAGAGTAGCAACAGATGATAGAAATAGGAAACTCTATGGTGCCGAGTGTCCGGAGAGCTTACCCAGTCAAATTTCTGTAAATGTCCCTTTCAATTAGAAGACCACCATAAGTAGTGTGTATCAGTTAGTCAATATTTAACCTAAGTTACATGTCCGGCAAAACAAAATCTAAGTTACACAAACTTATTTAACTTCAATCCAATAGATACACAAATTTGATTCTGGTGAACGGTGAACCCAGTTCAAAAAGGCCCATTTCACGCTTCATTTGTTGCATTTTATATAAAAATATATTAGTTCACCGATCTTCGAAGGTAACTGTAGAATAAATAACTCACTGTTGGGTTGTTTGCAAATTCATTTGTGGTTTCAGTTTGTGGTACTCGTTCGACTGCTCTGCAATAACTGAAAGTATGTGCCACTTTAGTACACACTTTCTCAAAACAGAACTTAAATATTTAACAAGCTGAAAAGATGGAAAAGAAAAACTGGAATTGAAATATATTAAGATTCATTTATATGCAATGCTATTGGAGAAACAAACTAAATAACTGATCATTATTTTGATCTATCATAACAACTCAATGGCCACCTCTTTCTTATTTTGTTCTCTGACCAATGATTTTATTCATCTTCAGTTAGTATTGGTCCTTGATTTACTATAGGTGTATCGCCCAATAAATTTACAATCTTATATGTGGCCATCATGGCTTAGAAATTCGAAGGAAATAAGAATATAACTACATACAGACTAAATGTAGATAGCTCGTTGCTCTTTTTTTGAGAGATAGGGAGAGACGGACTCTAGGTGCACCAATGATGTTGATACCCAGCCGAGATACTTGGGCTCGTGACGACGACGGTCATGGAGGAGAGAACAACGGCACCAACAAAAGGACACACTCCAAATTTAGTATGCAGCTCGACCGTCAAACTAGATAAGCAGTAGGAGATCATAAACTCGATCATGGAAACGGAAAGGAAACCAAGGAAGCAAGCTCATCGGTCGCCAACCCGCTATCGTCCAACATGGAACCGAAGGAAGGCACGATGAACTCATTGGAGACGCGCACCTCCTTCACCCATCATCGTGCGGGGAGGGACTGGCGCAGGGCAAAAAAAATTAAGGTGGGGCAGGCACTAAAGCATAAATTAAATTATAACGGCAATCCACATTCTCAATATAAAGATACCACTAAGGTTTCTAAATTGTACATTGTCAAGCTATTTTTACAACACAAATCACGAATTCAGAAAATGTAAATTTTTTCACAAATCTATATTTTACTCGTTACCTTTGTTATACCCCTTCTTTTCTTGTCCATCTGCTAGTCTACCTTTCCTGTTCGCCGTGCCACCCACCACCACAAAGCCATAACACAATCTACACTTTCTAGCAACAGTAGAAACATTCATTGTCGACAGTACCACAATCTACAGTAATAGATAATCAGTAGAAATCCCAGTCCCACTGTAAGCATCATCCCTCGATCTCTCAGAACTTACTGTGTCCCAATCTCTCTCTCTCT
>NC_041386.1:677107966-677130082 GCF_002162155.2 Triticum dicoccoides | reverse complement strand
TGGTCTCTCACCACAACACCACCACACAACTTCCCACCTCCCACAAAGGCATGCACACAACAACATCAATATCATCACACTTCCGGCTAGGGCACCGCTCGTTCTCATCACCAGCTTTTCTTTTCCATGCATGCAAAAGTTGTTCTTGTAAATGATAACTAACCTGCATACTAAAGAACACTGCCGTTGAATTAATCTAGAAATTACTTTTTGGGCTAGAAATTGCATATAGTTAGTGGGACTATCCATTTTGGTCAATCCTGACTAGTTGATTCCAACTTCTTCTGATGATCAAGGAATCTTCCCTTATGATGATCCAATACTGCAGCAACATCCTAAGCTGAGTTCTTATAAAAACACATATAAAGCAGCCTCACAACTGACCCAAACAAAGACACAAACTGACAGAAAACAAAGGAAGCCACAACAATCCAAAGGAAGAACCAAAAAAAGACCAGCACAAGAGGATGAAACACACACATATAATAGGAGATAAACAAATACATGCAAGGAAAATAACATAATAGAACATGCATTGTACCTACCTGCAAGATGGACAACTTAACCACCAGATAATAGTAATGACTGCTCTTGGCGGCTACAAAACTGGGCAGTAGACTGAAAACACACAGTAGCACCAAGCACTAAATTAGCCTTGTAAGACTGTAAATAAAAAGCAAATAATAGATCAAATTAACCAGGCAAAGAACAACAGCAATAATAATCAAACAATTCATACATCATACATAGAAGCCACATTTTACACAGGAATGCACCTTCCTTACAGCACATCCATGGAAGCCGTGTGATAACTACCATTTTCTAGAGATTGTATCTGCCATGCAATTGGTTTCCTTGGTAACCACTGTACCACGACATGAGTAATCAACAAAAAAAAATAAGGAAGAGAACAAAAACACAAAAAGAACATGCAGAACAACATTCCCAGGCTCTACCAGAAAGAATACAAGAAACCAAAAGCATATGCCAGACTCCACTGAAAGCAACACACACAGCCACAGGAAAATTTGCAGACCGACACAAACAACAACCTTGGCAGAGAAAACTACATGGCGGTTCTCGATGGGAGGGGGTGACCACAATGTAGGTGGTACGGCTTGTCACACGTTGCCTGCAAATAGGTGGGCAACCAGATATGAGAACTCGAGCACATGGAAGGGAAGAAAAGGAGGTCATGTAAACATCTGAAAGTTGCATGGTGGGACATTTCTTAGTAAACATTGTGTTTCAAAACAACCTGGTAAAAAGCTAAGATACAAGGGCAATTTCTATTTTTTGTGAAGCTTACTTGTCCGCTCAAATGCATAGGTAGGAAAAATAGATCAACCTCAACATTTAGTAGAACTCAACAGAACAATCAACACCTAAATATCTGCTTATCATATAATTAGAAACTGGAAACTAGGAATAAACACGACATGCAATAAAATCTAGCACCTAAGAAAGGCACTTTGATTTCACTGATTTGCAACCATGATAGGCACAGAGCCTCCTTTTTCACTAACCAGCCGAGTGATTTGTTTAACCATGATAGCAAAGAAAGGTACATGGCAGCAAACAAATAAGGCAGAAAAGAAAACCACTAAAATCCATCCAGAGGATAACACTGTCTCCACCAATATAAGAAACAACAAAGGAACACACTCATTTGTTATCGTGCACACCCACACGAACGACACGCGTGGTATATCAACAACAAATACACACCGATGCACGAGCACTGGCCTGGATATGCAAAGGAACAACATCTTCGAGCACTGGCCTCCACAGATCTAACAACCAACAGTCGAGGAGATCAACCAAAATAAGGAGCACCTGTGAAGAACAGACATTCCAAAGAAAAATAAATGTCAACATCACAGCTCAGCTGAAGCAGATGATGAAAATCGGGTCAAAACGGAGGTTTACCCACAGATTGATGAGCGCAGTAACAGATCCGAACCAGTGATGGGAAGAACTACAAATCTGCAGGCAAAAGAGACCCAAAATAAATCATACATGACCAATCCAACGGGGAGAAAGCACAAGCGACGGTGGGAATCACCTTAACCAGCGTCATTGTGGGACGAGTCCATCACAGATCGCACGTGACCACCCCCAAGGGTGATCCTTAGACCAGGCAGCAAAACGGCAGGGGGAAGGGCAGCGGAACAAAAGATGAGGGGAGGAGCGGCGCCACCTTGCCCTGCGGCTCCCTCCTGCGCGCCTGGCGGCGATGAGTGCGCGTCCGGCCACGACCACATCACCTGCCTGCTCTCTTCTATGTGTAGCCCATCTTGTCCACCAATGGCTGCCTCAGAAGCTCAAATGGTGCGCTCCATCTCCGGTCAACCCGCAAGGCAGCCCCAACACCACGACACCATCCAAACTGCAAATCAAGCAGAGAAACAAGGACGACAGTAAGAAATAGGTAGAGTAGAAGAGATGAGCGAGAGGTAGAGGAGAACCACCCAAAGAACGACGTCGAATCGAGGAGGGCGAGCGTCAGCGGCAAAAGGAGACGAGACCCAGAGAGATAGAGAGAGGGGAACGAAGGGGGCGAATGAGAAGCAAGCCAGCCGCCTCCCCCACCACATAGACGCACGGAGCCAACCACCGTCCACCATGCACACGACCTGGACAGGAAAAGACGGAAAATCCCTTGGTGGGGGGGGGGGCAAGATTTACGTGTGGTGGCATGGTATATTTACCGCCGGTGCGAACGCGACTGGACGCACAGGCCGCACCCGCACACCCGCTCGCTGACAGACGCCGCCCACCCGCCGGGACCCCACAGGTCAGCGGGAAGGTGTAGTCAACGGCGCGAGCCAGACGGGATCAACCATGCTTCAGGGGGACAGTGATTTGATCCAACAGCCGACGTCCTTCCACCGCTCGATTGACGCCCGAAAACCCATCAAGCAAATCGATCCGACGGCCAAAATGCGCTAATCGCTGTGAGCACCTCTAGGATAAACCATGGGCTTGCTCGCACCATCATGCCGACCATCCTCGATTTCTGCCTCCTCTGGCTGTCGTCGGGAAAGGCGGCGGCTTGGACGTCGGCCGCCATGCCGACCATCACGTCGACCGCCTCGATTTCGCCATTGCCCGACGCCATCATGACGTCGGCCGTTGGGGGTGTGCCGGTATGTGTGGGTGACTAGCTAGTTAGGGGATCAGTAGTGAGTAACCGCTGCCGGCCATTGTTGTGGTTATTTATAGCTAGCAACTAGCAAGGGCTTGAGTATTTTACAATTTACCCATGTAGCTGGCGCTTTCAGTGGAAATCTTTGCTGGACCATGGGAAGATTAAGTGGAGCCGACGAGCGACGACCAGAGCCATCATTGGTAGCACACGACTTGATCTTTCAACTGTGCGCGCTCGTTATTAGTATCGCCCACCGTTCTTTTAATTAAATGTGTGCCAATTTGAGCACATAATTCCCAGCACACAACCGTATGCGGTGTCATGTGTTATCACACATTCTAACATAAGGAAACATATATGTAACTTACAAATGATCACACACGAGTAGTGGCATCATGCATCATGTGCGATGCTCCGAGCCATCACAAAAAACTCGGTTGCATTTTCATATTTTTTCTACACACATAATCACACACGAAAACAAAGCAACTGCCTGCAACGGTTAGGGACACAATAAATATCCTCACTTCACTACCTATCATCTCTTTCCTCTCGTAGCCCCCAAATATGGCATTTTCTCCCCTTTGTACCCACCTTCACAAAATCCTTCACATCACATATGTCCTTAGAAACTCGAACCACGGTCTCCATCATGGAAGTCATGGGGGTGACTTTGCTCATACACGCGCAGCGCGGCGGCGGCTGCGGTATGCGCTGACGAGGGCGTGGCACCCTTAGCTGCAAACATGGAAGAGTTGGTGGTTGCAGAAGATCTGTTGGGGGCACGCACGGTTCTATAAGCGAAACGCGCGGCTGAGTACACGGCCTGTTGGGGATATAACTATTAGGTATGACCCGCCCAGGAGGAGCCGGGTTATACCTATCAGTACTTGTGAAGCCCAAGACCAAGCTTGAAGATGTCGGTTCAATTAAGGGTCCAAAGCTTAGAGGCGACTTAAGGCCCGTAGAGATAAACCGCCATATATACATGACTTGTATTATAAGGCAAGAATAATTAAGAGATCGAGCTGAACACTATTTATTAGCCGGCCGGGACTCTATGAGCCGCTGGGCGTCGACCTCTATGTATAAAGGGACGACCCGACGGCGATTCAGGGCAGGTAACATCAGATCGAGAGCTAGGTCAAGTGATTCCGCTCCGTAGTAATCGAGTCATAAGCAATCCCACTCAAAACTAGATCGTAGGCTTTTACCTTCACCGTAAGGGGCCGAACCCATATAAACCCGTGTCCTTTGTCCAGATTAACCCCTTTAAGCTTCCTAGTTGCGATGGCTCCACAACCAAGTCTTTTCACTAGGACATCAAACGTGACAATTCCACGACAGTTGGTACCCACCGTGGGGCCAACACACGGTGGATTTGAGTTCTTGAAGGGCAGCTTCAAAGGGCTCAAGGGATACGCCGTGGGCCCGATGACCAAGAGTCGTCGCGGCAAGCTCTTCATCGATGACGCAGGCTGGGGCCCCGACGCCGGCTCAATTGAGTACAGGTAACGGGTCCCCTCTGGCGGAATTCACGTCTTCCTTGGTAAGATCAGCGAGCCGGGCCCTGAGCTGGACATCTGCACCGAGCTCGTTGAGACGGCTCACCATGCGAGACCTGCCCGGGCTCCGCCAGCCATGAAGCGTGCCTTCGTGGGATGCATCCACGGAGGACTCTCTGAAGGATCCGCATCTGGCGGTGAGACGGCCATCTATTCTGATGGCGAGTCGTCCACGAGCGAGACGGATTCGTTGTATCAACTGCAAGATGGCGGGCTTGGGGGCTGTTCCAATGGCAGCAGTATTCCGGACCTCCTTGAGCCGCCGAGCAGAGTTGGGATCTTCATGGCTGGCACGCAACCCATTCAACACTCCACAACTGCGGTAGCAATAACCTCCGGGTCAGCGGCAGCCGGGGCATGAGGCCCTATGCGCCCACCGGCTCAGGTGCTGATGGATCTCATGGATAAGATGACTGCTTTGTTAGTCGCCGCGGTCAACCTGGCGTATCAAGCTCAACATGATGCAGAAGTAGCAGTTAAAACAAGATATTGTGCAGGCTAAGGAAGACCTGGTAGCGGAAGATGTCAGGATGACCGCAGAGCAGGCGGCTCTGGACGCTCAGGCTCAGCGGATTCAGGCGCAGAAATTCCGGCTCATGATGGATCAGAATGCATCCAATGAGGTCATGAGGAGGAGGTACCAGAAGACTCAATCTCGTCTGCCTCCGGTTTACGATACTCAAAACCTCTTCCAAACACCCGGTGCAGGGCCCAGTAACCCGCCAGAGATAGACCGGGTTGCAACACCCGGGGCTGGGATGCCGATTCAGCCGCGTACGATGGAGCCTCCCTGGATGAATACTGCTCCACCTCAGTATGTAGCAACACCACCGGGTCATTACTCTAATCCGTTGGAGAACATGATTGCTGGGGTGGCATGATTGGCGACTCTCCTAGTGGAGGGCAACTCTCTGACGGCGGTGGAAACTCGAAGGATCAGAGAGCTTCTTCAGACGGCTTTGGCACAGCAGGAGGCATACTCATATAGCCGAGACATGATTCATTCGACCCCTCGTCCAAGCCGGAGCCCGAGTTATAGCAGGCACATGGACTCAGTGGCCGTTTCAAGCAACGCCCTATGCCGTAACCAACCAGGAGGGCATGACCCGGCGCATGATGGAGCCCTTAACTTTGTTGATCAGGACAGAATACGTCAAGAGGCTGAGCGGGCGGCTCAGCTGGCGGCTTACCAGCCTTTTCTGGTTTATTCGACGAGTTCTATTGAGGCAGGAGCGACCACCAGGACCGGAGGTGTCCCCTGTCTGGTGCCGGCTCTGCGTAACGAGCGTTTGCCCAAGGATTTCAAAGGGCCCGGAAAGGTGCCTAAATATATGGTCGGCTTACAGCCTGGGGCATGGATTGAAAGCTATGAGATGGCTATGGAGTTACTGGAGGTCAGTGACGCTGCGATGGCCAAGTACTTCACCATGATGTTGGATGGGACTGCCCGTACTTGGTTGAAGGGAAGGCCGCCTAATTCCATCAGTCCATGGGCAGAGTTAAAAGCCCGGTTCATTTAGAACTTCAAGGATACGTGCAAACAGCCTATGTCAATTGCAGATTTGACTAATTGCAAACAGGAGGAGGGTGAGTCCACCACCCATTGGGTGCGCCGGGTCAAGGCCATAATACATTCGTCTGATAAGATGGATACCGGCTCTGCAGTCTTAATGTTGGAGAAAATTGCCGTTTTCAGCCTCTGAAGATGAAGCTATGGCGGCTCAACCGCGATTGTAATGACATGGGTCAGCTGATGGCGGCTCTGGTCCCGAGTCTGATGATGAAAAGACAGGGAAGGGAAAAAAGAATGGCAACGGCAAGGGCCCTCAGCATAACCCGACAAATCAAGGAGGTAATAATAAACGTAAGGCTGATGGTAGCTTGGAGTTTGTGGCTAACACCAATGCGTAGGGCAACAATCAGCGACGTAAGGGGAGACCACATCCTCGGTCTGGCCGTTCAAGCCCCACGCTTGAGCCGTTACTGAATTAGCCCTATCCAAGGCATGGCACTCAACAGAAGCCGGCAACTCACCTATGGAAGGACTGTACGATCATGAAGGCTTTCAAGAATTCCAACATGTTCGACGAAAATCATGGGCAGGGTGGCGACTCAGGCGGCGGCGGCTTTCATGGCCCGGGCGGCGGTTCAAATTCCAATTTTCAAAACTCTCAAGGTAATCAAGGGGGCTATAATCAGCAATCTGGCCAGGGAGGTCAGCAGCAGCAACAGGGTGGATACCAGAGCCATCCAAAGTAGCTAAATAGTGGACAATATCATGTGTTTACCACCAGTTTGTGCAAGCGGGACCAGAAGCTTCATAAGAGGACTGTGAATGCTATTGAGCCGACAATTCCTTGTTATTTAAGATGGTCTGAGCAACCTATTCTATGGAGTAGGGAAGATCACCCTCCCCGGGATGACAATCCGGGTCATTTAGCCTTGGTGGTGGCCCTTCAGGTTGGTGGATATAAGTTCATAAAGTACTCATGGATGGGGGCAGTAGCATCAACGTCCTCTATTATGAAACTTACCGCCGCATGGGTTTGACTGATAAAAATCTCAAGACTTCCAACACTGTTTTTCATGGAGTGGTTCCTGGTAAGTCGGCATACCCGATGGGTAAGATTGAGCTAGAAGTGCCTTTGGAGATGAACATGATTCCAGGGCTGAGAAGTTGACCTTTGAGGTGGTCAAGTTCATGGCGCGACCATGTTATGTTTATTTGCAGCTCAAGAGGCCGGGTCATAAAGGCACCATGACAGTGCAAGGGAGTACGAAGATAGCCTTGGAATGTGAGGAAGGCGATGCCGCTTATGCTGAATCTATTTGTGCGACACAAGAATTGAAGTTCTACAAGGACAATGTTGGCCCGGCAGACATGACGTCTTTGAAAAAGCCAACCACAGAGCATGAGCTGGTAATGAAGTTTAAGTCGACCGATGATACTAAGATTGTTGATTTTGTTCCAGGCGACTCATCTAAGCAGTTCAGTATCAGTGCCAATCTGGATCCCAAATAGGAAAGAGCGCTCATTGAGTTCATCCGTGAGAACTGGAACAGCTTTGCATGGAAACCTTCTGACATGCCGGGTGTATCGAGAGAACTCTCTGAGTAGACTCTTAATATTGATCCAAAATTTAAGTCGGTCAAGCAGTTTCTTGGGCGATTCAATGAAGAGAGGCATAAGGCCATTGGCAAGGAAGTGGCCCGGCTCTTGGTGGCCGGGTTCATTATTGAAGTTTTTCATCCAGAGTGGTTGGCTAACCCGGTGCTTGTGCTTAAGAAGAACGGCACTTGGCGTATGTGTGTGGATTATACGGACTTAAACAAAGTTTGTCCGGCTGATCCCTTCGCTCTCCCTCGTATTGATCAAATCATTGATGCTACGGCGGGTTGTGAGCGTTTGAGCTTTTTGGATGCTTATTCTGGTTATCATCAGATCAAGATGGCAGTTAAGGACCAGGAGAAGACGGCGTTCATTACTCCGTTTGGAGACTTCTGCTTTGTTTCTATGCCTTTTGGGCTTAAAAGTGCCCAGGCGACTTATCAGCGATGTGTGCAGAACTTTCTTCACAATCAGATTGGACGCAATACTCATGCTTATGTGGACGACATTGTGGTGAAATCCAGAGAGAAGGAGACCTTGATAGATGATCTGAAGGAGACCTTTGATAATCTCAGGGTCTACAAGATGATGCTTAACCCGGCCAAGTGTGTTTTTGGTGTGCCTGCAGGCAAGCTTTTGGGTTTTCTGGTTTCCAACAGGGGCATTGAGGCTAAGCCGGAGAAGATCAAGGCAATCACCTCTCTGGCTAAGCCGACATGCATCAATGATGTTCAGCGTTTGGCGTGTCGTATTGCTGCTCTAAGCCGGTTCATAAGACGGTTAGGTGAGAAGGCTATACCACTGTATCAAATGATGAAGAAGACAAATAATTTCGTCTGGAGTGATGCTGCTAACGCTGCCTTTGAAGATTTGAAGAGGCAGCTAGCTGAGCCGCCAGTCCTTGTTGCTCCCATTGATAAAGAGCCATTATTATTATATGTGGCTGCTAACACACGGGCTGTCAGTGTGGCCATTGCGGTGGAGGCTGGCAAAGAGCATCCGGTTTAACGGCCGGTTTATTACATCAGTGTGAGGTGCTTATTGAGTCCAAGCAAAAGTATCCACATTGGTAGAAACTCGTTTATGGGGTGTGCATGGCAAATCGGAAGCTTAAGCAATATTTCCAGGGTCATCCCATCACTGTGGTCGGTTCTGCTCCTTTAGGAGATATCATCCAAGAGAGGCCACAGGACGAGTCGCCAAGTGGGCCATTGAACTTGGGCCTCATGGTTTAAAGTATGTACCACACACTGCTATCAAGTCTCAAGCACTGGTGGACTTCACCAACGATTGGACAGAACTGCAGATGCCTGAAGAGAAGCCAGACAACACGTATTGGAATATTCACTTTGATGGGTCCAGGCAATTGGAGGGCTCGGGGGCTGGAGTTGTTTTAGCTTCCCCTCGAGGTGACAAATTTTGTTATGTGCTATGGTTGATGTTTCCCTGTACTAACAATGCAGCTGAGTATGAGGCATTACTCCATGGTCTTCGGATGGCTAAGGAGATGAGCTTAAGCCGGGTAAGGTGCTTTGGCGACTCCGATTTGGTGGCTCAACAAGTATCAGGCAAGTGGGATTCCAAGGATCCTCTCATGGCGGCTTATCACCGTGAAGTTGATGCCATCGCCGGACATTTCAAGGGTTACCAAGTGGAGCACATTGACCGCAGAAAGAATGAGGCGGCTGATGCCTTAAGCCGGCTGGGCTCTCAGCGTAAGCCGGTGCCGCCTAATACTTTCTTCGATATTCTGCATAACCCTTCTGTCAAGTTACATACAGAGAAAGACTTGGATGTTCCTGACTCGGAAGCACAATTAATGGCGGCTCTTGATGTCATCCCAGATTGGACAGTGCCATACTTGGCTTACATGACCCGAGGTGAGTTGCATGAGGATGAAATCTTGGCCAGGCAGATAACCCGGCGGTCTAAGTCAATGAAAATTGCCAAATGGCGAGTTGCATCATCGCAATGTAACTGGGGCGTTTCTGCGTTGTGTTTCTCCTGAAGAAGGCCAAGAAATTCTACATGAGATTCATGAAGGGGATTGTGGTCATCATGCCGGGTCAAAATCCCTTGTGGACAAGGCTTTCCGTCATGGATTTTATTGGCTGACGGGTCATGTTGATGCAGAGGATCTGGTCAGTAAATGTGACGGTTGTCAGAAGTTCTCGAGACGTGCTCATGTGCCGACTCAAGAGTTGAGGATGATTCCAATTACTTGGTCGTTTGCAGTCTTGGGGCTTGACATGGTTGGGCCTTTCAAAATGTCCAAAGATAAAAAAACCACCTCTTGGTGGCAGTTGACAAATTTACAAAGTGGGTTGAGGCAGAGCCAGTTAGTAAGTGTGATGCAGCCATGGCGGTTCAGTTCATGAAAAAGGTGATATTTCGCTTTGGTTTTTCACACAGCATTATAACTGACAATCTAATATTTACAAATTGGAGGCACCGTACGAGGCTCCACGTTAATTCTAGAGAAACAACAATAATAAACTTAGGATTTTTTAATATATGACTAGGATTAAAAGAAATCTAGACGTTTCACATAAAAGTCCTATGAGGTTACACAATAGAAACGGGTCCATCCGCAAGTCAAAAGAAAAAAAATATGTGTCCTAGACACGTTCCGGCCAGCCAGCAACGAAAAGCAATTAAAAAGACCCACATAGCAACATGTTTCCATTGATGGATTGGATTGCGATCATCTAATGTTTCGCGCTCATCATAAGATTTAGGTAAATAGATATTTGATGCATTCGCACATTGGTTTTAACCTGCTAGATCGATTCGTCCAAGGAGCTATACAAGTACAAGTGCTAGCTAGCTAAAGGAAGCTAGCACACAGACAATCCATTGATGTATATCGCGTTCGTTCTGTTTAATTGTAGCCGGTTGAAGCGAGACCATGTATGTATGCCTACATGGCTGCAGGCGTTTCGTACATATGTACTGCACCTAGATAAAATCAATCCATCAGCCTGCCTGTCCGCTTGCTATAGTTTAGAATGTGAGCAATATGGAACCGTATAACAAATCTGATGCATGTGATCTATTTATTTGCAAATATTTTACGTGTTTATAGGAGCGGCTTATCCAAAGATGAGTTGGGGATCTGCATGCGGATATGTAAAAGATTCAGTTATAATATATATAGGATGCATGTGTACAAGTGATACGTCTGTGTTCTAAAAAAATACATAAGAGTTTTTTTCACAAACAATAGAGTTAACTCGGACTACCAAGCAAAAAATATTTAATATGGACATAAAAAAGAAAAGTTTTGGGATACACCCGCAAGAAAACAAAGTTAATTTTTACTCTCTTTAGGATATAATAAATTGCATGCTTTTGTCAATTATTTTTGTTGTCTCCCTCGGTCGCCAACTTCTTCTCTCCTAGATGATGTGAGGTTCTGTAAAGGTTTGATTGTAGCCAAAAAGCAAAAAGATAAACATTGAAGTTATGCATAGTCCTATAACCTACTTCAATGCTTCAATTTTTATGGGTACTTGCTTCATGATATATCCCACAAAAAGCTTCACCGCATATATTTGCCCAATTCATTAGGTATAAACTATTAGATTCATGATTTAAGGCAGAACACAATTTGTGACCAGCGATGCAAAATTTATAAAATAATTTTTTAAGTATGAAATTTGCAGACTAAAAACTTCTAACTCTAATTATGACCTATATAATTCAAAAATTATTATCTTCGTAAAGCCACCGTCATGTTGGGACCACGTTTAATTGTAACAAAATCCACTTGCTTTCTCCCTTCGTAAAGGAAAAAAGAGTCCTCATAGCCCACGCAAGAACAAGAGTCCATGTCCAAAATTCCACAAATACAAAAGCCACCTTCATGTTCCCTTGAAAGAAAAGACACACATAATTTGTTTCAGGATACACGTACAAGAAAATGCTCACTAAGCCTCACATTTAGAAAAGAAAAAGTAGGTCCGAATGTATTTTTTAACTCCTATAGTAAGAAAATAATAACTGCCTAGGATTAGGAAAATCAAACATGAATACACAAAAATCTCCCCCTATCAACTTCAAGCCCGTTAATTTAATACGTGAAATCACCTAAAGCTAAAATAAGGTGGAAAACATATATAAATTTTCACGCACCAAAAAGTCAGTTTTGAACATAGACCTATAATTTCTATGTTATTTCAAATAGTGACATTTTGCAACCACGTCAAATTAAATTTGAATTTTTATATGTAATTTTGCTTGAAAATATTTAATATATGTGTACTCTAAATGCTAGCCCGTGCAGGTAGCACGGGTTGATGACTAGTGGTACTAATCTGTCTAAAGGTGCCATGGAAGAATTTTGTCAACATGAGCATATTCGGCTTGATATTTCATCAGTAGCTCACCCCCAGTCCAATGGTCAAGCTGAGAGAGCCAGTCAGAAAATCTTGAAAGGCATCAAGCCCCGGCTTTTTGTCCCTTTGAAACGGACGCCAGGTTGTTGGGTTGAGGAGTTACCCTCCGTGATATGGAGCATCAATACTACTCCTAACAGGTCTACGGGTTATACGCCTTTCTTTATGGTTTACGGAGCTGAGACGGTTCTCCTTAGTGACGTCCATCATGACTCGCCCCGTGTGGCGTATTATGTTGAGACAGACAAGGAACAAGCATGTCAGGATGCCCTTGACCTGTTAGATGAAAAGCGTGACTTGGCAACAGCTCGCTCGGCGAGTTACCAACAGGACCTGCGCCGCTATCATAGCCGCCGGGTTATGTCCAGAACCTTTCAAGAAGGTGATTTGGTGCTCCGACTCATCTAGGATCAAACTGATGCACACAAGTTATCCCCACCTTGGGAAGGGCCCTTTGTGGTCAGCAAGAACTTGAATAACGGGTCATACTACCTTATCGATGTTCGAGAGCACAAAGACTCACGTAAATCGGAGGAGGAGAGCCGCCGGCCGTGGAATATCGCTCATCTTCGGCCTTACTACACTTGAGCCACCGACTCTCATGATGTACATATTTTGACGATGTATATATTATGATAAGTAATAAAGCAGGACCTCTCCCCTTTTTTATCCTCAAAGGTAATATGTCATTGTCATTGTCATTTCAAATGATCACTTGGGGGCTGATCGTATCCGAATCTAGCTTGACTCGCTTGATCCGGCTTGTGATCGTATCCGAATCTAGCCGTTAAACCTTGTGATCATTAGGGGGCTTCCTGTTCAAACATAGGTCAAATTCAAACCAAAGAGAACATAGCTGTCGGTACCCTCTTGATTGGCACACTACCGAACTCACTAGGGGGCTTCTTGATCGTATTCGAATCATAGCTCAACCCCTTTTGGGAACCGACTTTGATCGTATTCGAACCAGAGTTGTTAAAAAACTCTCAAGGTCATTAGGGGGCTTCCTGTTCATACATAGGTCGTATTCGAACCAAAGAGAACATAGCTGTCGGTACCCTCTTGATCGGCGCAACGCCAAAGCCACTGGGGGCTACATGATCGTATTCGAATCCTAGCTTAACCCCTTTGGAACGGTTTACCGATCGTATTCGAATCAGAAGCCTTGAATATTTTACATTCTATTTGGTTTAAGTTTTATTTGAAGGCAGACTTTCTTTGACTTGAGACTTTTTGTTGAAAGATTTAAATGCAAGTGTGGTTAACTTTAACACGGCTTGATTTTGGATGATAAGTCGCCAGTATATGAGAATCATCATACCTTTGGAAGTGTTGGTTTCCAAAGATTGGGTATCACCCATACTGTTCGGGTCATATAAGCCGGCAGTGCAAATCAAAAGATCGCACATATGAGATTATAGTTGTGTCTCAACATTATATGTTACAACAGGCTCATCTTTGATTCTTTTTCTATCTTAATTGTAATATGTCAAGATATTATGACCCGCCTTGCGGTAAGCCGCCAAGGGATCCTGTGATCTATTTCTATGTGCAGGACAGCTAAAAAACTTGGTAAAGCATAAGGAAAGCAGATGATAAGTATAACACGGGATGAATATAATATGGCGGCTTAATAGTATTAAGCATCAAAACATGCACGATGGCACGACAAAACAAAATTATTTCTACTCTATTACATGACTCCCCGAGTCTGAATGGTTAAGATTGTTTTTTTCAGCATGTCACAGGTATGAGCCGCCTGGTGGATTAATTCTCGTGTTGACCTGAAGCATCCGGGTCAGCCCTCTCCTCTTCTTCGCCATGTTCCTTTTTCCTGGAAGGTTGATGATGACCAGTCAATGCCATTCAAAGTTTCAAATTCAGCTTCATCATCAATTAGTCCGGTCGGGTCAACTTCAGGGACGAAGGTATGCTTACGGAGTGGAGGGATCAGGCTGGTCACTTCATAATGTGGCGTGGGAATTCTCTGGTTCTCCGCGTCATAACCTGACTGATACTTGGTGTGATCTGCTTCATCAGCTATCAGGGTAGCCACGGGGCGTATCTCCTTCACACAAGTGGTGAAATCTTCCTGGTTAAAGGGAGTGCCATCCTCCTTAAGGCTTGGATAACTAGTGGCGACATCGGCCGGGTCTAGCTCTGGTACCCAAGCTTTGGCCCGACTTAAGGCAGCCACAGGTCCGGCTCTTATAGACGATCGCCTTAGTTCAGTGAATCGCTGGGGAAGCACAGAAAGTTTCTTTAGCACATCCACCAGGAGTGTGGGCACTTCATTGGACAGGTCCACTATGGCTAAGGCACGCTGAGACCCGGTGTACAGTTGTTCCACCAGCGTATAAACCACCTTCAGCTTGATCAGCATATCTTGGTTCAGATTTGAACTCCTAGGGCCTACATAAACATTGTCAGGTGAGTTAATTACACTTTATATGATCAATAGAAATATTAAAGTATTTAACACTTGCAGGGCGACTTACCAAAGATTGCTGAGACCATCTGGGAGACATGGCGTTTTAAACCGGATAATTCACCGGTTGCCTCTTCAAGAGCCGCCTCCGCCTTTTCAGCTCGATTGATCAAAGCAATTTTTTTATCAGCCCAACCCTTTTTCTCCATTTCAAAATCTTTCTTCAGTTTTTCTTGTTCAGAAATGCTGAATTTAACTTGGAGTCAGCTCTTTGGGTTTCATTCTCTTGGGCCTCAAGGCGGTTCTTCAAATCAGACACTTCTGACTCAAGTTGACTAGTGGTGGCCTATGCAAATGCCGAGTCAAAATCAAGACTATCATGATGCAATATTAAGTCCCAAGCCTTGTGCAAGCAACAACACTTGGCACTTGGGGGCTAATGTCTACTGAAGAATTTTACTTCAAGTGGCGGTTCATGACAGTAAGTCCCAAGCACTTTGCAAGCAAGAGTACTTGGCACTTGGGGGATAATGCATATTGCTGTTTAAAGTTTTCAAGTACTTTATACAATACAACCATATGAAGGACCGGCTCAACCATACTGGTTAAGCCGCCCCTTGGGGACTACGGAGTAAGCCAGATATCTTACATATTTTATCCAAATATATTACTAATGTCACTAAGTTTGTTTCTAAGTCTACAGCGTATTCATCATAAGCAATAGATTTGGGGGCTGGCATAGTAAGGATAAATGAGTACCGAGAAAGGATTGTACCTCAAATTTCTGGTGCATCTGCTTTACCATGTCAATTTCGATGTCACGGCTGTTGTGCACTTGTCTCATATAGCCGGAAAAGACTTCTCCAATACTCATGTGAGTATAATCAGCGACATCAAGTTTGACCCGGCAGCGTTCGAGAAGCTCCTCCTTGGCGGAGCACTTGGCCAGCATGGTTGGCCTCCCTGGTTCAGCAAAGCCGGTCTTGGTGATCTCGACATCACGGTCTTGAGGATCATTTGTTCTGACCGGGCTAGGGACTTCGGGGTTTTTAGAGCCATCGACGGCTCGCTCGGCAGGCGGGTCAGCAGTTGGCATGTCATGCTCCGGCTCAGGTGGCGGCTCATGAGTGGAGGTTTCAGGCGCGGCTGTTCTAAGTTCCGGTTCTGTTACGACCGTTTCTTCGGCGGGCTTATTCTTCTTCACCTGTTTGCTAGGATTTGCTTTTCCACTTCATAAGATCAAAAGGTTAGTGCAAATCTAACAAATTGAAATGAATACAGGATAAGCAGGTTATCATTACCCTGGAGCGGTCTTGAAAGCCGGTAGATTGGACTGCATTGAGTCGCCGGAGGAAGGAGAAGTTTCCTGATAATCCGAATCAGAAGAATTGAGTGGTTGACGAGTGAGACCCGCCAAAGGATAAAGGAGATTTAAATCAGAGGTGACCTTGTTCCGGCGCTTTCTTGGGGTGTTTGTTAAGCCGGAGGAGAGCTCCACATCCTTGCTAGTCCGGGTCTGCCTTCGGCTCTCATGAATCAGTCGCTTCAAAAGAAATTGAGGATCTTGATAAGCTAAGGGATGTGAAAATCTTACTTTCCGGGTTACTCTGTGGATTTTTTGTCTTGGCCAAAGCTCGGAGTCGGAGGAAATGATAGTTACCTCTTCATCCTTGCTATGGCTCGCTCCTGTGTCCTCCTGCTAATAATTAGTGTCAATAAGATGGTTAAAAACGGATCCAAGGGAGTCAAGGGCTACCTCCGACTCAGAAGAATCTTCTAGCCGAAGCAAGTCAGAGGCGGTGTCTTTCTTGCCCTTTTTTTGCAACCTCTTTCCTGGCGGCTCTCTTGGCCTTCCTGCCTTTCTTCGCAGCTTCATGGTCATATTTGACCTTCCAGAATTTGTCGCCAGCCTGTGAAAAATTAGCAAAGGCATGAGTATAGACAAAAACATCGAAAAATCAAGGAAATTTATTTAGATGGGGGGCTTACCGCTGGAGCCGGGTTAGCTTCGCAGAAGGGGCTTAAGCCCACCTTACCATAGTCTACTAGGCTCTCGTTCAAAAGTGACTTTGTCATATCATTGATGACATCTTCAGGCAAGTCATCAGGGCTGTGTCGTAGAGGATCATCTTTCTTGCCTATGTAGGTGCACATCAGGCCGGGGCGGCGGCTCAATGGAATAACCCGCCAGGCGAGCCAAACCTGGACTAAATCGATGCCATTTAGTCCATTCCCCAGAAGAGCTTTGATCTTAACCAAGGTGTGGGCGAGTGTCTTGCGTTCGACGGCTGTTATCTTGTCAAGAAGTGGATGCTTGGACTCCAGACGCAGCGCATGAAAGCCGGGCAGAGGATTCTCATCAGACGGAGAAGTGTCTTGACAATAGAACCATGTATGATTCCAGTCTTTGGGGTGACTCGGCGGGTTGGCATAAGGAAAAATTACGTCTCTCCCACGTTGGATCAAGACACCACCAAGTTCCAAGCTCTGACCGTTGGTGCATTCATTCTGGCGGTTCAAGAAAAATAGCTCTCTGAAGAGTAATATGTTGGGTTCTTCTCCAAGATATACTTCATTGAACACTTGGAAATTGCAAATGTTAGACATGGAATTGGGTCAGATGTGTTGAGGATGGGGGTCAAAGAAGTGTAAGACATCCCTGAAGAATTTTGAGCAGCGTGGTGAGAAACCGCGGTTCATGTGATCCGTGAAAACAATGACCTCCCCCGCTTTGGGCTGAGGAATTTCCTCCTCCGGGTTAGGAGCATGATAGGACATGATTTCTTTCTTCGGCAGATAACTGGTCTTCACAAAGTCATGAAGAGTGTTTTTTGTGATGATGGATTTGATCTAGTTGAAGGAAGTGTGTGCTTTCGGTGCCATTGTGACGAAAGCCTAAGACAAAGTAAGAATTCCCGGTTCAAATTTAACCCGAAGAGAAATATTACAGTGCGTATTCAAGATGGCGGCTTATATAGGGGCCTAATGGTGTAAGGATAATTATGTCAAGATTATTTAAGCCGCCATGGGCTCCATAAGCAGTTAAAGTTATCTAAATCGCCATGGGTGGTCAAGGTTATTAATTGAGCATTGCCTTTTTTAAGTCGGTGACAAGAGTCGCCATGGTTAGGTGGATCTAACAAATACAGTTTTTTGCCTAAGTGTTGCACAAACAAGTTTCAGAAGCTGCAGCTACTATTTTGGATCAAATGGTTGTTCAGAAAACAAAATATTCTAGACCTAACATGGTACAGAGGAGTTCATGCGTTCTAATGAGGCTTCTTTACAAGGAAAAGGGATCTGCTAGTGCAAAAGATGGATGCGAAATAGCTATTGCATGAGTTCTATGCTGCTGTTGGATCAAAAGAGGCTGCGGTACAAGAACCACGAAGAAACCGAGATGAACTACGAAGTGTACAGAGGAACTCGCAAACCCTAGTATGGATCTAAGATGCAGAAAGGTGAAAACTTACAACAACAGATATGTTGCGGAGAGTTGCCGACATTCTCTGGACGGATTCAGATCGATGCAGCGGCCAAGGTCGAGGAAGACGAGGTGCACGGCAGTGGCGGCGGAGCTCGAGCAACAGTAGGGTTACTAGAGGAAGAAGACGAGGAAAGGGGAGAATGAGAAGAGACCTAGTCATGCCTATTTATAAGGGAAGACTGATAAGTGGGCATGAAAAACGAGGAGGCCGAAAAAATGGTTATCCAGCTACACGGACGCCTTGATTTTTGGGATGGTCATTAAGATAAGGATCCGTTGAGATACGTTGGAAAAAACATGCACTAAATAGTAGATGACGTCATGGCGGGTTATCACAGATCCAGAGGATGATGTCATGGCGGGTTACAAAAATTTCATAAGCAAGGAGCAGAAGATTTCTCTTAAATATTGAAGATTGACATGAACTAGTTCAAATCAATCTCGGGCCTAATGTTGGGGATATAACTATTAGGTATGACCAGCCCAGGAGGGACCGGGTTATACCTATGAGTACTTGCGAGGCCCAAGACCAAGCTTGAAGATGGCGGTTCAATTAAGGGCCCAAAGCTCAGAGGCGACTTAAGGCCCGTAGAGATAAACCGCCATATGTACATGGCTTGTATTGTAAGGCAAGAATAGTTAAGAGCCGAGCCGGACACTGTTTATGAGCCGGCCGGGACTCTGTGAGCCGCTGGGCATCGACCTCTGTGTACAAAGGGACAACCCGGCAGCGGTTCAGGGCAATTAACATCAGATCGAGATCTAAGTCAAGCAATTCCGCTCCCTAGTAATCGAGTCATAAGCAATCCCACTCAAAACTGGATCATAGGTTTTTACTTTCACCGTAAGGGGCCGGACCAGTATAAACCCCGTGCCCTTTGTCCCGATTAACCCCTTTAAGCTCCCTAGTTGCGATGACTCCACGACTAAGTCCTTTCACTAGGACATATGACATGACAATTCCACGACACGCCCAGTGCGGCACGGCGCTGATGAGGCTGCCGTTGCCTTGGCGGCACACGCGGGATTTGCCGTGGTAAAGGCGGCAGCCTCGTTAGAGTTTGCTAGACCTCTAGTAGCATGTGCAGATGATGCCTTTGTTGTTTACGGCCGTTTGGAATAGGCCCGTCAATGCAGCGTCGCACACGCGCGTTTGGCCCTTTACGGGATTTTCCCTGAGCCCGGATCTATTGTGATGGAGCAAGAGCGGAGGAATGGCCGGGCCTATGTTAGGATTTTGCATGAGTGGAGAGAATATTTCAACATCGTCGCACCAATAGGCGGTCCCGCAACAATGTCGACGAGTAGGTGTTTATATTTCATTATTTTCTAGACCTAGCTGATATGTGATGTCTCTATTATGTTGTTTAGTTTATATGTATGAGTACGAACGATGATTTGTGTAATCCTCTTTTGAATCGGGTCTTTATTAGTTAGAATCGTCTGTGATATTGTCGATCTACGTTAATATTGGTCTTCCCACACAATTCTGATTACTGACATGTTTGCCGGAGAATCACACACATCTTGTTACTCCGAATCGTTTGCTTTATTTTTGCTCTTCGCAAACAGTTTATCCGAGTGGCATGTTAACCAGGTATCACATACATCTTGTTACGATGAGCCATTTATGCTATTTTCACTCATCGCAAACAGTTCAGTCGAGTGACCTGTTTGCCGAGTATTACAGACATCTTGTTAAGCCGAATCGTTTGTGTTCTTCTAGAACATTGCAAACAGTTCATGCGATGACCTTTATACCGTCTATCTCACACATCTTGTCCAGGGTAATCGTTTGTGTCATTTTGGGTCATCACAAACAGTTCATCTAAGTGACATGTATGCCGTCTATCGCACACATCTGGATTTGGGTAACCGTTCGCGTTATTTTGCCTAATCGCAGCAATTTGTATGGATCAATGTATGTCATGTATCGCACACACAACTTTTTTTTAATCGTATTTGATGAATCCGTCATGTCACAAAATTTGTTTTATTGGTGACAGTTTTATTATCGTATAGTTTGCGATTCACATATCGCACACAGTTTGGTTGAATGGTCTCTGATACATGTATCGTCTTAGGACATCCTGCAATAGTGGTAGCTGCTGATGTTGTTGGATTACACATCAGTCTGGTTCAAGGATATATCATGTTATCTAGCACTCTTCTTTGATCATTATTTATCCGACGTGAAGCATATATCGTGCAATCTAGCAGTCTTAGGTCAATTGTTATTCTGCACTTCCAGTCTGTTGTCTTCTCCATATGGACATCTCTTCTTAATACAATTTTTTCACTTTTTCATTCCAGTATTTATGGTTTGCTGAACAACAAATCTACCTACGATCTACATTATTATGGAGTCACCAGCTTCAATGAATCAGCAATGGCTGCAACCACACCATGTACATGGGTTAAGACTCAAGACTCATATGTTTCCAACTGTAGGTACGTAATGACGTGTTAGTTGTTTTACATTTGACAATGCTTTGCATATGTACATGCATTAGCGTTCACAGGTGAGGGGCCGTATTTGTTGTGTTTGTTCAAGATGTATGTGTATTTTCTCGTACTATCTCTTAATTACAGTTAGAACCCTTATGTGCTACTAATCCATATCTCCCTAATTTCTCCTTAATTTTTATCCACCCCTTCTAATAGAAGTTCGCAGATATATCTGATGCCGCACTAAGTTGCACCTTCACTCCATCATGGCCGAGGATAAATACACAACGTGGTTCAAGCACATCTAATAAAAATCACTGTATGTAAGGTTTTGTACTATCATGTTCAACAAAAGCGTGAAGTAGCACCGTTCTTCAAATTCATAATCAATAAAGTTATTTCTTTTGTTTAATTCTAGCTTATTTGTTATACAGTTTTTTGATCTTTTTAGCACACACGAACAATATATGTTCTTTATTTACCAACTGTTTTTCATCTCCTAGATAATTTGAAGGATATATGGTGCCAAGCCTATGAAGTATATATCTGATAATGTTCTTCTTGTTGTTTTTTCAAGATTGAGATAGTTTACAAGAGTAACAAACTTTCATCATTAAGCAAAGTATAAGATTTGTTAAGGATGCCATGCATAGGTATACAATTTAATATTTTATAGAGGAATATTGTTGCTAATCATGTTACTATACTGAGATAGCTACATATATATAGTTTCATGCATGCGTTGACGCATATGAATAAGTCTAACAAAGTAAGCATTAATTAGGCAAGTTTTCAAACTAAGGAAATGGGTAAAACAATAGTATCAAACTTCCATCATGATATATATACTGGACACTAAAATGACAGAATTAACATCGATCAAGTTATCTAAGTGTTGGGGAACGCAGTAATTTCAAGAAAATTCCTATGATCACGCAAGATCTATCTAGGTGATGTATAGCAACGGGGGAGAGTGTGTCCACGTAGCCTCGTAGACCGAAAGTGGAAGCGTTATGTAACACGGTTGATGTAGTTGAACTACCAAACGCACGACACCTCTATGATCTGCACACGGTTAGCTCAGTGACGTCCCTCGAGCTCTAGATCCAGCTGTGGCCGAGGGAGAGTTTCGTCAGGACGATGGCGTGGTGACAGTGATGATGAATTTACCGGTGCAAGGCCTCGCCTAAGCACTATGGGGATATGACCGAGGTGGAAATCTGTCTAGGGGGGCACCATACACGGCTAAAGATCAACTTGTGTATCTATGGGGTGCCCCCTCGCCCCGTATATAAAGGAGTGGAGGAGGGGGCCGGCCGGCCTCAAGGGGTGCGCCCCAAGGGGGGGAATCCTACTCCAAGTAGGAGTAGGTTCCCCCTTTCCTAGTCCAACTAGGAGGGGAAGGAAGGAAGGGAAGGAGAGAAGGAAAGTGGGGGAGGCCCCGTAGTCCAATTTGGTTTGGGCCAGGGGGGCGTGCGCCTCCCTTGGCCTGCCTCCTCTCTTCCACTTCCTGGCCCACGAGGCCCAATAA
>NC_041386.1:677079686-677107624 GCF_002162155.2 Triticum dicoccoides | reverse complement strand
CCGGGGGTTCCGGGAACCCCTCAGTACTCCGGTTTTATCCCAAACTTCTTTGGAACACTTCCAGTGTCCGAACGTATCCGTCCAATATATCAATCCTTATGTCTCGACCATTTCAAGACTCCTTGTCATGTCCGTGATCACATCCGGGACTCCGAACAACCTTCGGTACATCATATCATATAAACTCATAATACCAATCATCATCGAATATTAAGCGTGCGGACCCTACGTGTTCGAGAACTATGTAGACATGACCGAGACACGTCTCCGGTCAATAACAAACAACGAAACTTGGATGCTCATATTGGTTCCTACATATTCTACGAAGATCTTTATCGGTCAACCCGCATAAGAACATACATTGTTCCCTTTGTCATCGGTATGTTACTACCCCGAGATTCGATCGTCAGTATCATCATACCTAGTTCAATCTCGTTACCGGCAAGTCTCTTTACTCGTTCCGTAATGCTTCATCCCGCAACTAACTCATTTGTCACATTTCTTGCAAGGCTTATAGCGATGAGCACTACCGAGAGGGCCCAGAGATACCTCTACGAAACACAGAGTGACAAATTCTAATCTCGATCTATGCCAACCCCAAAAACACCTTCAGAGATACCTGGAAAGCATATTTATAATCACCCGGTTATGTTGTTACATTTGATAGCACACAAAGTGTTCCTCCGGCATTCGGGAGTTGCATAATCTCATAGTCTGAGGAACATGTATAAGTCATGAAGAAAAGTAGTAGCAATGAAACTGTAACGATCATGATGATAAGCTAACGGATGGGTCTTGTCCATCACATCATTCTCCTAATGATGTGATCCCGTTTATCAAATGACAACACATGTCTATGGTTAGGAAACATAACCATCTTTGATTAACGAGCTAGTCAAGTAGAGGCATACTAGGGACACTATGCTTTATCTATGTATTCACACATGTACTAAGTTTCCGGTTAATACAATTCTAGCATGAATAATAAACATTTATCATGAAATAAGGAAATAAATAATAACTTTAATTATTGTTTCCTCTAGGGCATATTTCCATCACTAAGAACAAAATATTTTTGAGTGTCATCATATTAATTAATGTGGACATCTGACTAGCTCATTTGTTGAAATACACTCTCCTATGAATCCGCATATTTCAATTCCTTTAGGTTTGACTAGATGGCACGGCCAAATGTAATTATACAAAATGCATCGCTATATGTTAATAATATGTTTCAAATGCAATATTTATTAACCAGGTCCTGTGAATGCTAGTTAGTTAAGTTACTTATTGATGGGTATTGGATGTAACAAACTTACTAGGTTCCGGCGACGCGACCGGTATGTTCCCGACGCTAGCATACAAAGTTTGATGCGTGTACAAACAACTTAATTTTGTTATTAACATGTACAAATGTTAATGTCGAAGAAACTTTTGTAATGTTTACAGTCCACCGTGCCGTACCACACAAACAACTTTATGACCTTGCAGTTCACGGGATGCTCGCTTTTGTGGTTTGCACATTGGTTCGAGTACCAAAAAATGTGCTGATATTTTTATTTTAGGAAATGACATTAGATACATTGTGACTTCCGGTTTGCAAAAAGCTCTCTAAACCTTAAACGCGACTGGTCCATGGTACGATAATGTGGCCACCACATGGCCGGTCATTTTTCTTCTGAATCGGTTGTGGCCTTACTTGATCAAATAAATCAGTTTATACCTAAGTTGATCAATTCTTTAGTTCTTGGCCTAAAGTGTGCAACTACTTTGAGTTAATGAACTAATGGTGCATTTCACTCAAACTGGGATCCAACATAAAAATCATCATGCAGGTCTGACAAAAAAATTGCGCCTTTTACATGGTTCCATTCTAGTTCGAGAATTCTCCTTCGAATATCTAGGGTTGTTGCTGGCTTGATGCATTACAAGAACATCAGTAAAGCAAACTTGTAGACTGTCTTGATTAAAACTGCAACTAAACTGCAGTAGCTGACATATGTCTCCTCAATACAATGCTCTGGTCCATCATGATTTATATGTTAATATTAATTCATTTGGATCCTCAATAATCAATTAGATCGATAGGATTCCTATGAATTTCCTCTATAAAGCTAATATAGAGTGTAGAGACAAATTGCATGTAGGTTGATGGAATCAGGTTTGTGGACTAGGCTGGAGGCTATCAATATAAGAAAGATCATGTTGTTGTGGTTGCGCTAGAAGCTGTAAAATGATGGTGATATGAATGAACCAACAAAACGTCCTGGATCAGCATCCTAACTCCATGAGGTACATAATATTTTGATTTTTTTACTAGGCTTCTACAACAGTAATAAGGTATAGATTGAAAATGGCAACATGACACATTTTTTGGACCTCAAGGTCGTTATGTGACCAAGCACCGACATAATTTATTTTTTCAAGGAAAGCAATGAGTATTATTACTTTTATATAGGGTTCCAATCCGCTACAAAGGTGTAGGTTAGCTAATATTGAGGACTACAGGGAGCTTAATTGATGAGAAGAAGTCAATTGACCAAAACATAAGAGCCTTGTCCTAAGGTTACACTCAGCCTAGCTTAAAATAGTAATGCCCAACGATAAGATTCCTTAGGCTAGCGAGTTCGCAACCAATTCCCCACATCTCTCAAGCCCACAAGTTGATATTTGGCTCCCATTCAAAGGCCATATTAGAACCATGGCAATCAACTTGCTATTTTTCTACCCCTTCCTTGGTGAAACTTTGCAACACTTGTAGGTCATGGTATCTCCTTTGCTCTACGGTACTATATCTACCTTTTATAACACTATTTGCCTTTGGCTAGCACATGTAGGCAGTTTCACACTTCTTTTATCTTTTTCACATTATAACAATGTTATACTAATAAATGATGGCTTCATATTATTTATTGCACCTGTGAGCGAGCATGTGGTTCTTATCAATGTAAAATCACTTTTATGATCTCTCCAAAACTATTGGTGCTCATGTGAGCAGGCCTTGTACATTACTAATTTGAGCAAGGTTGTTGCGGCACCTTTGTACTCGGAGTACAAGTAAGTTTTGATCATTTGGTCGAGAATTATTTGTAGTGCATGTTAATTTGCAGTACATGTCTCGTTGTTGTCACTGGATAAATGATTTCAGGAGGCATGCCAATTAATTCAAGGATTTCATCCTTCATTAACATTTTACTAATTCACGGACAATAATGCCATCATGTTGGTGCGTACATCTAGCCCGAGAAGAAGCCATGGTCGTAGGACGTGGACAAGTCCATGAACATCATGTCAAATTCACTGGGATCAAGGCTAGCTACCACGTATTCACATATTTAGTGGTCATGTGCTTAGTGACACCCCAACACAGTCTTGATTTGTTGACACCATCATGATCGATGCTGGCAGATTCCGTGTGGCATTTTGGCATTATCTTAGTGTGTTCTCAAGTGGAACACCAACCAATGAAGAAACATAAGCCAAGTTTGGTTCATTTCTCCTTTCTAGAGGTACATTCGGTGCTTTAACCCGTGCTATTTCCATCACACCATTAGCCCCAACATTAGCAGACCGTGGAACTATTTTTACCACCACACCACATGATCTCAGTGTCATTTTATAATTATAACATGCTTTTTTTAACATCTAACGCATGACATAAGTATTAGGACCTATTGATTGAGCGGTGTAGTGCCATTTGTTCCCAATATAATCAGAAAATGCATTCTCTAATTCTTTCACACTAGCCTCCCCTTCAATCATAGTAATCACAACACTTGTGGCTCTCTCTTTTAGCTATTTAGCAGAGCATGAGTCTGGGATATAGAAAAATCCCTGGCCCTTGGCCTGGAAAGCACACATCTGCGCCACACATTCCCAAGCTAGAAAAGTAGTGCAAACCGAAGCCAGATGATGTCTACTACACAACCTTCTTCTTGTAGACGTTGTTTGGCCTCCAACTGCAGAGGTTTGTAGGACAGTAGCAAATTTCCCTTAAGTGGATGACCTAAGGCTTATCAATCCCTGGGACACATAGGATAAAGATGGTTTCTCTCAAACAAGCCTACAACCAAATAACAAATAGTCTCTTGTGTCCCCAACACACCCAATACAATGGTAAATTGTATAGGTGCACTAGTTCCGCGAAGAGATAGTGATACAAGTGCAATATGGATGGTAGATATAGGTTTTTGTAATCTGAAAATATAAAAATAGCAAGGTAGCAAGTAACAAAAATGAGCGAAAGCGGTATTACAATGCTTTGAAACAATGCCTACAGTTCCTACTTTCACTACTGCAAGTTCTCTCAAAAATAATAACATAATTGGATCATATAACAATCCCTCAACGTGCAAAAAATAGTCACTCCAAAGTCACTAATAGCGGAGAACAAACGAAGACATTATTGTAGGGTACGAAACCACTTCAAACTTATTCTTTCCGATCAATCCATTGGGCTATTCTTATAAGTGTCACAAACAGCCCTTGAGTTCGTAGTAAAATAACACCTTAAGACACACATCAACCAAACCCCTAATGCTAGATACTCCAATGTCACCTTAAGTATCCGCGGGTTTGATTATACGATATGCATCATACTATCTCAGATTCATCTATTCAAACCAACACAAAGAACTTCAAAGAGTGCCCCAAAGTTTCTACCGGAGAGTCAAGACGAAAACGTGTGCCAACCCCTATGCATAAGTTCACAAGGTCACTGAACCCGCAAGTTGATCACCAAAACATACATCAAGTAGATGACGTGAATATCCCATTGTCACCACAGATAAGCACATGCAAGACATACATCAAGTGTTCTCAAATCCTTAAAGACTCAATCCGATAAGTTAACTTCGAATGGAAAACTCAACCCATTATAAGAAGGTAGAGGGGGAAAAACATCATATGATCCAACTATAATAGCAAAGCTTGTGGTACATCAAGATCATGCCAAATCAAGAACACGAGAGAGAGAGAGAGATCAAACACATAGCTACTGGTACATACCCTCAGCCCCGAGGGTGAACTACTCCCTCCTTATCATGGAGAGCGTCGAGATGATGAACATGGCCACCGGTGATGGATCCCCCCTCCGGCAGGGTGCCGAAACAGGGTCCCGATTAAATACAAAGGCTTGCAGCAGCGGAACTCCCGATCTAGTTTTTGTTCTGGAAGTTTGGGGATTTATAGGAGGGGTTGGCGTCGGTTTCACGTCAGGGGGCCCCACAGGGAGTCCACGAGGCAGGGGGGCACGCCCTAGGGGGGGGGGCTCCCTCCACCATCATGGTGTCCTCGGGACTCTCCTTCGGTAGCTTTTTGTTCCAGTATTTTTTATATTTTCCAAAAACATTCTCCGTTGATTTTCAGCACATTCCGAGCACTTCTATTTCTGCACAAAAACAACAGGTACTTCTACTAAAAACATCGTCAGTCTGAGTTAGTTCTAACCAAATCATACCAAAATCATGTATAAATATTACAAACATGGCATGGATACATAAAAAATTAAGCATCCCAAGCTTAATTCCTGCTCGTCCTCGAGTAGGTAAATGATAAAAATAGAATTTTTGATGTGGAATGCTACCCAACATATTTACCAATGTAATCTTCTCTATTGTGGCAAGAATATTCAGATCCATAAGATTCAAAACAAAAGTTTAATATTGACATAAAAACATTAATACTTCAAGCATACTAATAAAGCAATCATGTCTTCTCAAAATAACATGGCCAAAGAAAGCTATCCCTACAAAATCATATAGTATGGCTATGCTCTATCCACTACAAAAAAAGACACATCCGTGACATTTTGGGCCGAACAAATTTTTTTTCTGTCATACTTATGACACTTATATTACGATAATTATGACAAAACCCGGTATCATCATAGATGTGGTGGGCTCCTACTTCTATGACAAAATATCATGACAGAAAATGGGCTTTTCGTCCTGGGTGGGCCGGAGATGCAGCTGCATGACATTCTTTGGGCCGTCCATGACGGAAAAAAGCATGGTAGAAGCGAGGGCGAGGAAAATTTCAGGGAGTTCCCGGTTCCGGTCGATGGTCGGGGGCCGAGCGATGCGCGTTTCTCTCGTACTCGTACGCGCGTGTGTGCGAGGCGTCGGCTCTAACTGAACCCGAGCGAGGCGTTGGGCTCTAACTGAACCCGAGCGATTGCACTGCAGGCTACGCGTTACTGAACCCGAGCAATCGATCGATGGCTGTTAACTAAACCCGATCGAGTGATTTCGCTACTGCTGCTAACTGAAGCCGATCGATGCTGCGTCACTGGATGAACAGTGATCATTGCAGGGGGGGGTTGGATGAACAATGAGCGGTGGGGGTGGATGAACAGGACCCCGTGGTGTTGCCTCTGGATGAACAGGACCCTGATCGATCGGGCCGGTTGGGCTGGATGAATAGGACCCTTTGGAGGGCTGGATGAACAGGATGACCCCGTGGATGGCTAGATGAACAACAGACGATGGAGGGGTGGCTGAACACTAGCCCGTGGAGGGGTGGTTGAACAGGAGCCCGTGGAGGGGTCGTTGAACAGTAGCCGGTGGAGTAGCGCGCGATGGAGGCTGGATGAACAGGTGCCCGTGGATGCTGGAGGGGGTCGACGGTGGATGAACAGGAGCCCGTGGAGGCTGGAGGAGGTCAGCGGTAGCCCGTGGAGGCTGGAGGAGGTCGACGGTGGAGATGAACAGTATCCCGTGGAGTACCGTTTTGCGGTACGCCACACCCCTCCCGATGAACAGGGCCCCCGTTTCGACCGTAGCACTCCAACACAAGTCTGCTTCGTCCGTTTTGCTGTACGCCACACCCCTCCAGATCAACAGGACCCCCATTTCGACCGTAGGAGGTCCATTTCCTTCGTTTTGCGGTACGCCAGACCCCTCCCGATGAACAGGATCCCGTTTCGAATGTGGCCGGTCGAACACAAGGCTGTTTCCTCCGTTTTTCTGTACGCTAGGCCTCGTTTCCACCACCTATTTCGTCCAAGCCCTCCCGATGAACACGACGACGCATTCTATTCCGACCCAGCCGGTTTGCTCCCCATGAACACGACGACGATGTTGTTTCTCCGTTCCGACCAGCCTTGTACACAAGCCCTGGCCGTACGTATGCATGAGTAGGCATTCGAGACCCCGCCCGTATGTACACATACGTGGCCGTATTTTCTTTCTTGCACACTGGCCGATGTACGTACGTGTACATGCTACGTGCGCGCCTCTACTACAACACGTGCACGCCTCTACTACGACACGTGCGCGCCTCTACATCCACCAGTATGTACGTACATGTTCGCGACCAGAATGACAATGCTACGTACGCTTCGACCAGGTGGGTCCCGACTGTCAGGCACTTCGTTGCGTGCGAAGATGTAGCTGGTGGGCCCTAGCAGTCAGGGAAGCGAATCTTTTTTTCGAACGCACTTCCTTGCGTGTGAAGATGTAGCTGGTGGGTCCCAGATGTCAGGGGGGCGAATCATTTTTTCCCGAACGCACTTCCTTGCGTGCGAAGATGTAGCAGGTGGGTCCCAGCAGTCAGGGGGGTGAATCGTTTTTTGTCGGACGCACTTCCTTGTGTGCGAAGATGTAGCTGGTGGGTCCCAGCAGTCAGGGGGGAAACGGTTTTTTCATGAAATACAGTGGCCTGTCCGGTGGGTCCGTGCTATCAGGTGGAGGTATCATTATTTTCTGCATAATAAGGAGGCACTTCCTTGCTGCGGCCGTGGACCCAGCTGTCAGCCTCTCCACGTACAGTCCACGTCCGATGGAAGTCGTTCCTTGACCATGTTGACTACGCCGCACCGAGAGCACCAGGGCGGTGGATGACGGCGAGGCCTAGGTAGGGGACGACACAGAGCTGGGGAAGACGTGGCAGTGGATGCCCACGCGGAGGGAAGTACGAGGGTCCACTGGTCCGGCTGCGGTGTGAGGCTGCCGTCGCCACAGAATAACATGGGGTGTGGGTGAGTAGAGGGATGGCCTGGCCAGCGGTGGGAGTAGTAGGAGGCGGTGAGGCCTCCGCGGCATCACAGCCGGCCACGGGAGGCAGGAGCATGCGGCACGACCGGCGCTACTTTGGGCGGCTGGAGCAAGAAGACCAGAGGTTGAAGAAGCAATACGGCCATTGGATGGACATCTTACGGTCATTGGAGCTAGAATCGTTCATATTGACTAAAGTTGCAAAGGCCCCCGTCCCAGTCAACTTAGTAGGGCCACAAGTCAGCCTCCCACCATGGTGGGTCCCAGCTAGCAGGGGGAGTATTCATTTCTGTGTGCGTAATAAGGAGGCACTTCCGGTGGGTCCGAGCTGACAGCGGGAGGAACGTTTTTTTGCGAAATACGATGGTCCATCCTGTGGGTCCCAGCAGTCACGGGGGAAACATTTTTTTGCGAAATACTGGTGGCCCGTCCGGTGGGTTCCTGCTATCAAGTGGAGGAATAATTATTTTCCGCGTAATAAGGAGGCACTTCCTTGCGGCTGCCGTGGACCCAACTGTCAGCCTCTCCACGTACAGTACTCTTCCGATGAAATTCAGTCGTTGACCACATTGACCATGCCGCACTGAGAGCACCACCTCGGTGGACGATGGTGAGGCCTAGGAAGGGGACGACACGCAGCCCGGGAAGACGCGACAGTGGATGCCCACGCGGAGAGGAGTACGAGGGTTCACTGGTTCGGCTGCGCTGCCGTCGCCGCAGAATAACAGGGGGTGTGGGTGAGTGGAGTGGAGGGATGGCCTGGCCAGCGGTGGGAGTAGTATGGGGGAGGTGAGGCCTCCATAGCAGCACAGCCGGCCATGGGAGGCAGGAGCAGGCGGCACGACCGGCGTTGCTTTGGGCGGCTGGAGCAAGAAGACCAGAGGTTGAAGAAGCACTACGGCCATTGGATGGACATCGTACGGTCAGTCGAGCTAGAATCGTGCATATTGACTAAGTTGACAAAGCCCTTCGTCCCCGTCAACTTAGTAGGCCCACTATACTGGGTCCCAGCTAGCAGGGGGAGTATTCATTTTTTTGTGCGTAATAAGGAGGCACTTCCTAGCGTGCGAAGATATAGCTGATGGGTCCGAGATGTCAGCGGCGGTAACGTTTTTTTGCGAAATACAGAGGCCATTTCAGTGGGTCCCAGATGTCAGGTGGAGGAATCATTATTTTGCGCGTAATAAGGAGGCATTTCCTTGCGTGTGGTCGTGGACCAGCTGTCAGCCTCTCCACGTACAGTCCACTTCAGATGCATGTCGGATGTTGACCATGTTGACCACTCCACGCAGAGAGCACCAGGGCGGTGGACAATGGCGAGGCCTAGGAAGGGAACGACACGGAGCCAGGAAAGACTCGGTAGTTGTTTCCCACGCGGAGGAGAGTACGACTGTACGAAGGTTGACTGGTTCGTCTACCGTCGCCGGAGAATAACATCAGGTGTGGGTGAGTAGAGGGATGGCTAGGCTAGCGATGGGAGTACGGTGGGGCGATGAGGCCTGCGCGGCAGCACAGCCGGCCGCGGGAAGGAGGGAGCAGGCAGTCCATCCGGCGCTTCTTTGAGCGGTTGGAGCAGGAAGAGCAGAGATTGAAGAAGCACGACGGCCGTTGGATGGACATCCAACAATCACTGGTTGTGCGTCAACCTTTTTTTAGGAAAGCCTCAAATATGTGAAAAACAACATACAGGCCATCTGCCATTATTTCAAATAATTTACAGCTCATTTGCTAATTCTTACGGGTTTTTTTGGAGCCCATATTATTTGTATTAGCATTACAGCCCATATTGTGGCCACGGTTAAAAAATTATACGAAATTTTGCATATGTCGGTGCGGTTTGAACTGTTTTTAATCCCGAAATTTCGAGTCACATTCAGACTGATTTTAAAAAATGTATATCAATATAAAATCCAATAAATTGTCCATGCATAAAAATCAATGCAATTTAAAATCACGAAATGAAAAAAAAGATATTTGAAACTAATTGCCGGTTTGATGTGTTTTAAAAATGTGCATCCCATTTCTCATTACTGATAGGACATTTTCTTGGCTAGCCGAATGAAGCTCTCCTCGTCTTGAAAGATTTGCAGCCCAACACGCCTGGTAAAGCGACTTACTTGACAAATCACAAAAAACTGGGCTAGCCATTTTCAGAAAGAAAGAAAAACTACTGGGCTGGTCTGTGGTAAACATAAAAGAAAATGCTGTCTAGACAGGCCAGAGTGTCCCGCACAGCCCAGTTGACACCCTGCTTCCGTCTCAAAAACAAATTAGATAAATGCCACTCCAATTATGGCGATTCATAAAAATGGCACTGCAATTTCCAAACTTTGAAAAATGCCACTGCAATTTTTGCAAACTTTGAAAAACGCCACTGTAGTTTGTAAACTTTGAAAAACGCCACTCCAGACTTCGAAAAATGCCACTAGAAATGGCATGAAATCACATTTTTCAAAGTTTGGAAATTACAGTGGCATTCCTCGGAAACACCAGATTTGGAGTGACATTTATCAAATTAACCCAAAAAAAATAACTGGGCGAGCTGCTGGGTCCCTGGTGTCAGCCGCTCGTTGTGCAATTCTCTCATTTATTGATTACGTTGACAATGGCATGGGAACCAGATGTTAGAAATTCACTAGGAGGAGCCATTTTTTTATTGGCTTGAAATAAGGAGGCACTTGCTTGCGTACTGCCATGACCTTGGCGGGTCCCTGCCGTCATCCTCTCCACGTACAATCATCTCCTGATTGTGTACGCGTCAACTTGGTAGACCCACAAGTCAGCCTCTAAACCCATGTAGGACAAATACAACCCATTTAAAAAAATAACAGCGCATTCCATACGTTCAAATAGAAAGTTCAACATTCAGAGCAAAGTAATAGGTCTGATCCACATATAGAGTACTGAACTTCCATGTTGACAACCATCATAGACAAGTAAACTATCTACTCCCACTAATACTCTAGTGGCGTACAAGTACTAACTTACTCTTAGCTAACTAGACGATGTTGGCCGCCATCTGTGGTACACGCTAAACGCCGGCACTGGCGTCCTGTGCCTCGCCTTGTAGTTGCAAGAGGTGCGATAGGGCACGTTTCTCGCGCGCGTTGGCCCTTTCCATGCCGGCGTGGTCCACCGAAGCTTCGGCTTCCAAGCAGGAAACCCACTTGACAAGCTGGTAGTAAAAATCTGCGTGACGAACGCGTGCGTGCTCGATAGCCTCCAGGGCTATTTGCCGGGCGCCGGCCTCCACATAGTCGGCCCAATTGCGGGCGCTCTGCTCGTGACTTAGAGCGTCGGTGCGCTGCTGCTCCATGTCCCGTTGGCTGCACAAACTAGCGATACGCTGCTCCTCCACCAGGCGGTCGCGCTCCAACAACTCCTGCTCCTCCGCCAGGCGGTCGTGCTCCAACAACTCCTCGATCTCCGCATTGCCATCTAAAGACAGATAGAATGCCTCCTCCCTCCGTCTGCCTTCCGGTGAAAAACCGAACACTAGTTCTGATGATGACCGCCTCCGGCGTCGCCTACCGCGGACGGGGGGCATGGCGGACGTGGCGAGCGACGTCAGGCCGGTGGGGGCTTATGAGGATATGGTGAGTTGGGTCACGGTGCCACCGGAGAAGGCCGGGAAACAGTACTTATAGGCAGAAGGTAGCGCGACGGTCATCGGAATTCAATGCATCATGGCTTGCCGGTGGAAACTAGAGAAACTGAAATTATGATTGTGCCGTCCCGTCCCGTCTGGGGCGCATGCTGGAATGGCGGTCAAACGAGTGTGCTCGAATCATCTCCCTCCTTGTCAAGAATGAGAGGGTGCTTGGATACGTTTTAGTTCCATGACTAAAAGTAGTGGGACTAAAACTTGCTAGCCTCACCCATGCTTGGATCCAAATACTAGTAGGGGTACCCCTGACTAAAAAAATTTAATGAGCATTTATTATCCTCCAAACCCTCCAATCCAGAACTCGCATGTGTTAAAGGGGAGGAGTTAAATGAGGAGAGAGAGGACTAATCCACATTTTAGTCTCAAGACTAGTTTTAGCCGCTCTTTAGTCAGAGGTACTTGGAACTTTAGCCTCTTAAAGAGACTATTTTAGTCAGACTAAAATAAGTCCCTTGGATCCAAGCACCCTCTCTTCCACGGATTTAAAAAGCTCGCAACAATTAAAGCACATCTTTTTCGCATCAGTTAGCTGCCTTAATTATGGCCGGCTGCATGCAGGCACTCAGAATCGCCCGTAGCCAGTACGCGCAGCAGCATGCAACGAGTCGCAGCCGAGGGCACGCATGCAGTCATTTAAATCGCTGGAATTAATTAGGCTTAAACTAATGCATGCCATTAATTATTGCCATGCCTTGGTCTTGCTGCTTTGCTCATGGGACTAATAAACCCGGATGGAGGGAGTACCTTGGTTGGTGAGAGGTTTGAATTAAGCCCTGCAAACCGGAAAGGAGGTACTAGTATGTGCGTGATCCGCTATTTATTCGTGTAGGATCGAGTAGGTCGTTTCTTGACTTGAGCCCTGCAAACCTGAAAGGAGGTAGTACGTGCGTGATCTGATATTTATCCATGTAGGATCGAGTAGGTAGGATAGTGTAGCTTGTCAGTTTCTTCAGAGGTTGGCATTTTTATTCAAAAAACCTGCCACTTCGGATCTTGCGTCGCAAATAAAACTGCCAGGAGCGCATTAGTAGTCTAGCTAGTGATCGATCAGTAACTTGTAAACACTGAGCGAACAGAATTAAGTAACTGTTAATGCATCTCAATGCTTCACAGATCATATACAAATATGTAGCTCCAAAAGCAAAGATCAGCCACTTCGGATCTTGTGTCGCAACTAAAACTAACTAGTACGATTCCCATACATAAGATCAACATGTTAATGCATCTCAATAATTCACAGATCATATACAAATATGTAGCTCCAAAAGCAAGGATCTAGAAAAAAACATATGTTCTTCCTACTAACATGGATGCTTCTCTTGGCCAACATTCAGTACAGACTGAAAGACAAATTTGTTTGTGAAGTCTACAATTCCTCTTGGAAACATAAGTGGTTTCACCAATAGCTGGAACCATGAGAATGAACCACACATGATGGAGGAACATCCACTGTGATATGATTTGGTCTTCTCTCGATCACACCGCGAGACTATTTTCGGAATACAAACTTTAACTTAGGCAAAATGATGCACATTGTATAATCAGACCAAAGCAATGAAGCACCTAGTGTTGGCCAATAAATAGTACAATACTACTTTTTTGCAGTCCATAAAGTGACTATCCAATCTTTCTGTGTCTATTTTCAAATGGCACTACATGCAGTGATTATACTATTCTCTTGTGCAGTTCAACCAAAATTGCGGATACTTTGTTTGTTTGCCAAATAGCAACGGGTAGACATCTCTGTCTGCACAAATATCAAGCAGCTCGTAAACATATACCACACCATGTATTTTTTGTTTAAACATGTCTCTTCCGCTTAGCATCTGTCATGTTCTGCACTGGACAATCTGATACAGTTATGTTTTTCCCTGGACAATTTCATACTGAATTGATTTGCTGGTTCAGAGCAGAAATATAGCGCCTATTCTTCATCAGACCAAGGATATCCTTGTTCGCAATGATGGAAGAGGTGAAATCGATCCAACCGAAATTGAGCATCCAATCATTGAATCCTGTCCTGCACCTCCAATGTAGGTCCACCCTGCCAATAAATTCACATGCAAACCACTAGTATTACTATCTAATGACAGTACAAAAAGAGTAGCAAGATAGTAGCAAACCATGTACCTTCGTAATGAATAACTCATAGTGCCACCAATTGGATATAAAGGTTTGGAAAAAAACATGCTCCTAATGTTGAACCAGTTGGACTTTCTGTGCAGTTCCACTAAAATCGAGCATCCCTATTTGCATAGATATTGAAAGTGTGATTACTATAAAAGTGGCACTAGTTGAAGCATAGACTCACAAATATAAGCATTCCAATTTCTTAATGGGAAAAGGTAGCAAGACTGTGTCTAACCACCTGTTTGAAGGAATAAATAAAGCAACACCGGCTGATGTTAGGAAGGCGTACGTAGTTTTTTCTAAAAAATTGAGCCATGCCTGACATTTCCTCTTCTTTTAAGCATATTTTGTGCAGTTCAACTAAAATAAAATGCCATCACCGCCTTGACAATTCATTGACACTGTACAAAAGGAAATGATTTAACATTACATCATGATGTCAGGTATGTAGTCGACAGGCATTTGAGACAAACATACAGACCTCCTCCGATAACATAACGAACATTAATTTTAACAAAGGTGTGACTAGCTTTACCGGGATAATTTGAGTGAACTCTACACCCTCCGTTCCTTAATATAAGACGTTTTCGCGATTCAATTTAAAGTACCCAAACGTCTAGTATTTAGAAAAACAGGTAGTAGTTTTCTTGAGCACATATCTGGGAAAGCTTGCCACACTTTATTTATGTACATACGCTAATGCAACACCATTCGAATACTACAAATATACACTAATCCAGTGGCTAGTGCAATAGTAGAGTAGTTAGTTTATTCCAGGGTACAGTACAATGGTTTTACTGAACTGATTTCAATAAACTCTAGCACTGGAAGATTTCTATAAGAATTAACAATACAAAATGTAAAGGTAAGAAGTTACAGCATTGGTATACTAGCTGTGCATGAGCATTAAACCAAATACAAAAGTCTGAAGGTAACTAGCATTATTAACTAATGACAGTATAAAAAAATTGCAAACCATGTACCTCCCAGGTAAATATCATTTCGAACGCAGGGGGACCTTAAAAATTGCTATCCCAATCTTGATAATCGATTAAACATAAAAACTTGATCGAACGAATCAAGAGAACAGCCGGAGGAGGAGGTGCCGACTCTTGACCTTTCCTCTTGTCTTCATAATTTTTTGTGCAGTTTAATCAAAATAAAATGACATCAGTGTCTTGGAATTTTGGTGACACTGTACAAAAAAATTAACTTATCTCATGAAAGTGAGGTATGTAATCTATAAGCATTAACAGTGGAAAAATCTGAAGGTAGTAACAAGTTTCATCATGGGTATACTGGCTGTGCAACAACATTAGAATGCCTTAGCTGAAAAATCTTTAATACATCCACAATCAACACCTAACCCTGAAATAATCCAGTGATATTAAATGGCATTGCTTAAATTTATCAGTGGCATTAGACTGAGAGCGGCATTAGTTAAATGTGGCATCACTTTAGCAGTAGCATTGCTTGACTTGACTGCTGGCGTTATACTAACATAAAAAAAGTGGCAATAAGAGCATGGGAGGCCCATTCGAATAGTGGGCGCACCAGTACGATGTACCTCCACGGACGAAGAGTGGTGAGGTAGGTATGGTTGCCCAGAGCAACAAATATCCAGGCAGCATATGTGGATTACGTCCCACTTTTGTTCTCATTATCCACCTTTTTCCATTGTGAGGACAACAAACCGCCTGGTCATTCTCTATTGCGTTATCATGCCTTTCTACCCTTCTTCAACCAAGCGACACGAGACTCGTTCCTTAGCTACTTATTTCCCCCTTTTCAACCTAGATGCTGGTTCGATGCCTACTCTCTTGGACAGTACAGTCTCCCTTCCTTTCCTTATTCAACCCAGACATGGATTAGTCTGCATGAAGTAGGGTTTCCTTTAATAGTGCAAATTATGGTTTTCGTCTGCATGGCCAGCAAAGCAGAGGATAGCAAATTGGGAGGATGGTGGAGTGGAAAAAGATCCACATGCAACGACGTGGCAGATGGGGCAACAGAACAAGGGTATGGTTCGAAAAGAGGTAGCATACGTGAGGGTCGGTGGGAAGTGGCTTCGCTCGTGGTCGTCGTCCTTCGCACACACTACGGCAACGAGCTTGGGGACGGAGGCCATCCCACATGGGCTCTAGGTCTGAGAGGACGGCCTTGTCGTCAGTGTGTGACCTCGCTCGCCGACGACGAGTGTGTCAGCGCTACACGTCCTTTCCTTCCACGACGGATCTGTGACCACCGGTGAGGAGGGAGAGAGAGGCCGTCTTTTTTAGATCTGGAGAGAGGGTGGTAGCGTGAGAAGCAAGTGGGCAGCCCTTAGCAAGAAAGCGCTGAAGCTCCAGCCTATATATCTTTTTTATACTACTAGTACTAGAGGTGGAGTAGTGGTAGAGTAGTTTATAGTTTCTCTGCATACAGTAACAGTTAGTCGTGCTTCAAAACTGAACGGCACGCCATTAAAAAAATAAAGGTCGATAACTAATGCGGCACCTCGGGCCAACGCGGCCAGATCGCATTTTGCACGAGAAATTACACACCATGTTTCATTGACATGTGGTCCCGTTCCAACATATCAGTGAGACGATGGCGAGTCCTTATCTACTGGTATTTCCGAACGGACATGTAGGCCAGGGTGCCTCTTCGTGAACCATGGCAAACTAGCAACCGTCCACCGACTCTTCGCCTTTCCCTCTCGATTTGGAATGGCTGTCGCACGCTCTTCCTCTCCCTCCTCCATTTTCCTTCAGCACTTCACCGTTTCTTCTGCCATTGTTCGATCGTCTTCTCCTTGGAGGGAATAGGCTAGAAACGACCCCATTATTCTTTCCCCGATCTGAAAGATGACGTGGTGGAGGAACTCATTAATCGGTGCGACGTCATCACCTCGGCTAGCATGGCAGGTTCATTCAAGACCATTCTCGACTCAACTAATAACATCATTACAAGGAACCCAAGAGTCAAGGAGCGGTTTGATCTCCCCTATCTTCTTCGTCGTGACCCTGATGACTGGCGCGGGGACGATGGAGGCTTGGATGACGAAGGAGCGTTTGTGCAAGTTGATGCCGCTTGATAATGATACGTATGGTTTTAAGATGCCATCGCTTGAGGGTAAGGCTTGGGCAGGCGCAAATGGAGATTGGGTTTTTTACATTGGGTCCAACTGCGAGTGGGAACTTGTGAATGTGTACACTCGTGACCGGGTTCCACTTCCAAAAATCTCAGCAGACTACCCAGAGGTTGAGCACACTGGTATTGTACGGAAGATAGCAATTTGTCGAGTTCCCAACCGCTTCTTGGAATTACAACAACTATGAAGTTGTTGCTATCTTCGACAAGCTTGTTGCCGTCCTTCGTGGTTCAACTGGATGGATATTGCTCAAAAATCAGTTTCTGTACATGGATGAGTACTGTGATGCAATTCAATACGAGGGCCTTGTGTTTGCTGCCACCACTCGTGGCAATGTTTTTGCAAGGAATCCTTATGCTTTCGGTACATTTGTCTTCCACCGTAATTATAATTGTTTCATCCACATGCATGCGGGTTAGCAAGTTTCCCTTTACTAATTAACCTTCTTCTTGTGTTTCCAAGGTCCTGTGAACAATCAACCACCTATACTTGACATTTTTTATAACCAATGGGGAGATGACGATGGTGATGATCATGAGCATGAGGATGAGCAGCGCCCATATACTCTTTGGCGCCTGGCAACTAATTCCGATGGATCACCTCTTCTTGTGTGTATATAGCCCATTGATGATGTTACTACTAAGGAAGCAGGTGTAGTCTCCCATGGTCGCACTCTCCGTACCTATTCCAACACCCGTTGCATGGTATTCGGGATGGATACGAGTGTGCTAGCGCCAACTCCTTCTCCCTAGTACAAAATTGATAGTCTTGGAGAAAACTCGCTCTTCCTTGGACAAAACTATCCAGTGATGGTGAAAGGCGATCCAACTGCTATTGACACAATGTTACTACCATTTATGAGAAGCAACTGTGTCTATACCTCGGACATTTGGGTGGTTCCCTACCCTGGTACTGATATAGTAGGCCGCTTCAGCCTGGATGACCAGTCCTGCGTTGGTCTCTTGACCGACAATGGATGGCCCGTCCCAGAGAATCACTTGTGGTTCAAAGCAAGCATTTCCAACGTCGAGGAATGGTTGAGTTGAAGTTCATTTCATTGCTTGTTATTTGTTGTGTGATGAAAACTTTAGTATTTATAATGTATCCTTGTTGTCGATTTCGGTTGATGACCTATTGTATGTAATAAAATGATATGCCTGTGATAAACTTACTAAATTTATGAATGGCTTTCGAGTCACTTCTCTGAATACATAATTGTACGTGCATTGCAACAGGTTATCGGATGAGGCCAATCAACAATAGTAGTACACTATTTGTACTAGCTTCACACGCTTTGCGCGTCGGGCGGGTGTTTTTACTGTAGCCATATGTTAATGTGTTCGCTATATGTAACCAGCACCTCAAATCCTCGATACTAGTACTATATAGTAAGTAGTAGGAGTAGTAGGGCGGCATGGTCCAGAACAAGCATTCACGTCCAGGAGTACGGCACACGCCACTAGCACGATTTCCCTCTGACACCATATTATTTCTTGGAGTCCGTGGTAGAGCAATCTCTTCAACCTCGTCGTTTCTCTAACTTCAGCCATCGCGCGGCGGGTGAGGTGGGGGTTTGCTGATAGTCCGTTTCCTCAACTGCGGTCCCACTTGAAAGGCCAACTCCAACGCACGACCCCAAACGGACCTCCGTTTTGCACGAACTCCAACGTTAATTTTGACTAGAAAACAAGACCAAAGAAAACAAGAACCACAAGAATACATTTTACTACTCTAGAAGATATCCAACTTCCATTACTGCTCCTATAAGTTGGATTAGTGCCTTCTAGATGCATACATTGTTGATCTGCGGTGGCTCGATCTTGCGTGCTTCTTTCTTCTTCGAGTGTAAAGAAGTAGACATTGCTTCCTCGCATCTAGTCTCATGTCTAGCCTCTATTCTAGTAGGAGTATCAACAAGTGCACTGGTCTCATCTCTAGCCTCTATGCTAGCTAGAAGTGCTAGAACATCTACTCAACTGCGCTCTATCAACATACCGATGTACTCTTCTTCCCAATACGAAAACTTGCATCCATTCTACTCCCTCCATTCCACAATATATGCCTTCTATTTGTCAAAATATAGATGTATCTAGACATGTTTTAGTATATAGGTACATCCATTTTTGGACAAATGGAAGTCAAGTATTTTGGAACGGAGGGAGTACACAATAATTTTTTTTTAAGTTAGCACAACTAGTCTAATCCGAGAGAACAACCGAAGATTTGGTTGGGTTCTTCCTTCTTTTGCCGATACGTGGGACATCCAGCATCCAGGTCGTGTCAAGCAAGAAAATAGAGTGGTAGTTGAAGCCACGTGATGTGCATCTTGGGTTAAACTATAAATGGAATCTTACTACTCTTGAGTAACTCCAAAAGAGGCCACCAAATATCTTTATTGGATATTTTTTTCATCACCAGCACGTCGATGTGAAAGATGTGCAAGTTTAGTGTGTCATCTTGCGTTTTCACTGACATGTGGGATCGCATGTGAGCAAACATACGATGGGCTCCGTGAAGGAAATATGCCCTAGAGGAAATAATAAAGTTATTATTTATTTCCTTATATCATGATAAATGTTTATTATTCATGCTAGAATTGTATTAACCGGAAACATAATACATGTGTGAATACATAGACAAACAGATTGTCACTAGTATGCCTCTACTTGACTAGCTCGTTGATCAAAGATGCTTATGTTTCCTAGCCATAGACATGAGTTGTCATTTGATTAATGGGATCACATCATTAGAAGAATGATGTGATTTACATGACCCATTCTGTTAGCTTAGCACACGATCGTTTAGTATTCTGCTATTGCTTTCTTCATGACTTATACATGTTCCTATGACTATGAGATTATGCAACTCCCATTTATCGGAGGAACACTTTGTGTGCTACCAAACATCACAATGTAACTGGGTGATTATAAAGGTGCTCTACAGGTGTCTCTGAAGGTACTTGTTGGTTTGGCGTATTTCGAGATTAGGATTTGTCACTCTGATCGTCGGAGAGGTATCTCTGGGCCCACTCAGTAATGCACATCATTATAAGCCTTGCAAGCATTGTAACTAATGAGTTAGTTGCGGGATGATGTATTACGGAACGAGTAAAGAGACTTGCCTGTAACGAGATTGAACTAGGTATTGAGATACCGACGATCGAATCTCGGGCAAGTAACATACCAATGACAAAGGGAACAACGTATGTTGTTATGCGGTTTGGCCGATAAAGATCTTCGTAGAATATGTGGGAGCCAATATGAGCATCCAGGTTCCGCTATTGGTTATTGATCGGAAACGTGTTTCGGTCATGTCTACATTGTTCTCGAACCCGTAGGGTCCGCACGCTTAAGGTTTCGATGACAGTTATATTATGAGTTTATATGTTTTGATGTACCGAAGGAGTTCGGAGTCCCGGATGAGATCGGGGACATGACGAGGAGTCTTTAAATGGTCGAGACGTAAAGATTCATATATTGGATGATATGGTTAGGCCAAGGGGTCAAGCCCATGAGGCTTTAGGTCGGTGCAAAAGGAGTTCTGCGGAGGCCAGGGGGCCAAACGCCGGAGACCCTGGCGTCTGGCCCTGGGCCAGATGCCGAGGCCCATGGCGTGTGGGCCAAACACCAAGGATTGGGGCGTTTGGTCCTGGAGTCCGAGTGGGACTCTTGCCTTTCGGGAAAAATCGACTTTGAGGAGGCTTTTGCTCCAAGTTTCGACCCCGGGGCTCAACATATAAATAGAGGGGTAGGGCTAGCACCAAAGACACAACAATTGATCCCTTGGATCTCTTAGCCGTGTGCGGTGCCCCCTTCCACCATAGTCCACTTCGATAATATCGTAGCGGTGCTTAGGCGAAGCCCTGTGACGGTAGAACATCAAGATCGTCACCACGCCGTTGTGCTGACGAAACTCTCCCTCGACACTCGGCTGAATCAGAGTTAGAGAGACGTCATCGAGCTGAACGTGTGCTAGAACTCGGAGGTGCCATAGTTTCGGTGCTTGATCGGTCGTGCCGTGAAGACGTACGACTACATCAACCGCGTTGTGCTAACGCTTCCGCTTACGGTCTACAAGGGTATGTAGACAACACTCTCCCCTCTCATTACTTGCATCACCATGATCTTGCGTGTGCGTAGGAAATTTTTAGAAATTACTACGTTCCCCAACAGTGGCATCTGAGCCAGGTTTTATGCGTAGATGTCATATGCACGAGTAGAACACAAGTGAGTTGTGGGAGATACAAGTCATACTGCTTACCAGCATGTCATACATTCGTTCGGCGGTATTGCTGGATGAAGCGGCCTGGACCGACATTATGCGTACGCTTATGCGAGACTGGTTTTACCGCCGTGCTTTGCACACAGGTGACTAGCGGGTGTCAGTTTATCCAACTTTAGTTGAACCTAGTGTGGCTATGCCCGGTCCTTGCGAAGGTTAAAACAACACCAACTTGACAAACTATCGTTGTGGTTTTGATGCGTAGGTAAGAACGGTTCTTGCTCAGCCCATAGCAGCCACGTAAAATTTGCAACAACAAAGTAGAGGATGTCTAACTTGTTTTTGCAGGGCATGTTGTGATGTGATATGGTCAAGACATGATGCTAAATTTTATTGTATGAGATTATCATGTTTTGTAACCGAGTTATCGGCAACTGGTAGGAGCCATATGGTTGTCGCTTTATTGTATGCAATGCAATCGCCCTGTAATGCTTTACTTTATCACTAAGCGGTAGCAATAGTCGTAGAAGCATAAGATTGGCGAGATGACAACGATGCTACGATGGAGATCAAGGTGTCGCGCCGATGACAATGGTGATCATGACGGTGCTTCGAAGATGGAGATCATAAGCACAAGATGATGATGGCCATATCATATCACTTATATTGATTGCATGTGATGTTTATCTTTTATGCATCTTATCTTGCTTTGATTGACGGTAGCATTATAAGATGGTCCCTCACTAAATTATCATAGTAAAAGTGTTCTCCCTGAGTATGCACCGTTGCGAAAGTTCTTTGTGCTGAGACACGGGATGATCGGGTGTGATAGGCTCTATGTTCAAATACAACGGGTGCAAAACATTTGCACACGCGGAATACTCAGGTTAAACCTGACGAGCCTAGCATATAACAGATATGGCCTCGGAACACGGAGACCGAAAGGTCGAGCATGAATCATATAGAAGATATGATCAACATATTGATGTTCACCGTTGAAACTACTCCATCTCAAGTGATGATCGGACATGGGGTAGTTGATATGGATCACGTAATCACTTAGAGGAGTAGAGGGATGTCTATATAAGTGGGAGTTCTTAAGTAATATGATTAATTGAACTTAAATTTATCATGAACTTAGTCCTGGTAGTATTTTGCAAATTATGTGGTAGATCAATAGCTCGCGTTGTTGCTTTCATATATTTATTTTGATATGTTCCTAGAGAAAACTGTGTTGAAAAATGTTAGTAGCAATGATGCGGATTGGATCCGTGATCTGAGGATTGTCCTCATTGTTGCACAGAAGAATTATGTCCTTGATGCACCGCTAGGTGACGGACCTATTGCAGGAGCAGATGCAGACGTTATGAACGTTTGGCTAGCTCAAAATGACGACTACTTGATAGGTTAGTGCACCATTCTTAACGGCTTAGAATCGGGACTTCAAAGACGTTTTGAATGTCATGGATCATATGAGATGTTGCAGGAGTTGAAGTTAATATTTCAAGCAAATACCCGAGTTGAGAGAATATGAAATCTTCAACAAGTTCTATAGCTAAAAGATGGAGGAGAATTGCTCAACTAGTGAGCAAGTGCTTAGATTGTCTGAGTACTAACAATCGCTTGAATCAAGTGGGAGTTAATCTTCCAGATAAGATAGTGATTGGCAGAGTTCTCTAGTCACCATCACCAAGTTACTAGAACTTCGTGATGAACTATAGTATGCAAGGGATGACGTAAACGATTCCCGAGCTCTTCGTGATATTGAAATCGACGAAGGTAGAAATCAAGAAAAGAGCATCAAGTGTTGATGATTGATAAGATCACTAGTTTCAAGAAAAGGGCAAAGGGAAAGAAAGGGAATTTCAAGCAGAATGGCAAGCAAGTTGTCACTCCCGTGAAGGAGGCCAAAGCTGGACCAAATACCGAAACTGAGTGCTTCTACTGCAAAAAAAATGGTCACTAGAAACGGAAATACCCTAAATATTTGGTGGATAAGAAGGATGGCAGAGTGAACAAGGGTATATTTGATATACAGGTTATTGATGTGTACCTTAATAGTGTTTAGAGTAGCCCCTGAGTATTTGATACTTGTTCGGTTGCTAAAAAATTAGTGACTCGAAACAGGAGTTACAGAATAAACAGAGACTAGCTGAGGGTGAAGTGACGATGTGTATTGGAAGTGGTTCCAAGATTGATATGATCATCATCGCACACTCCCTATACTTTCGGTATTAGTGTTAAACCTAAATAAATGTTATTTGGCGTTTGCGTTGAGCATGAATATGATTTGATCATGTTTATTGCAATACAGTTATTCATTTAAGTTAGAGAATAATTGTTGTTCTGTTTACATGAATAAAACCTTTTATAGTCATACACCCAACGAAAATAGTTTGTTGGATCTCGATCGTAGTAATACACATTTTCATAATATTGATGCCAAAAGGTGCAAAGTTAATAATGATAGTGCAACTTATTTGTGGCACTGCCGTTTGGGTCATATTGGTGTAAAGCGCATGAAGAAACTCCATGCTGATGGAATTTTGGAATCACTTGATTATAAATCATTTGATGCTTGCGAACCGTGCCTTTTGGGCAAGATGACTAAAACTCCATTCTCCGGAACAAAGGAACGAGCTACTGACTTGTTGGAAATAATACATACTGATGTATGCAGGCCAATGAGTATTAAGGCTCATGGCGAGTATCATTATTTTCTGACCTTCACAGATGATTTGAGTAGATATGGTTATATCTACTTGATGAAACATAAGTCTGAAACAGTTGAAAAGTTCAAAGAATTTCAAAGTGAAGTGGAAAATCATCGTAACAAGAAAATAAAGTTTCTGCAATTTGATCGTGGAGAAGAATATTTGAGTTACGAGTTTGGCCTTCATATAAAACAATGTGGAATAGTTTCACAGCTCACGCCACATGGAACACCACAACGTAATGGTGTGTCCGAACGTCATAACCGCACTTTATTGGATATGGTGTGATATATGATGTATCTTACCGATTTACCACTATCGTTTTGGGGTTATGCATTAGAGACAGTTGCATTCACTTTAAATAGGGCACCATCAAAATCTGTTTGAGACGACGCCTTATGTACTGTGGTTTGGCAAGAAACCAAAGTTGTCGTTTCTTAAAGTTTGGGGCTGCGATGCTTATGTGAAAAAGTTTCAAACCGATAAGCTCGAACCTAAATCGGAGAAGTGAGTCTTCATAGAATACCCAAAGGAAACTGTTGGGTACACCTTCTATCACAGATCCGAAGGCAAGATATTCGTTGCTAAGATGGATCCTTTCTAGAGAAGGAGTTTCTCTCGAAAGAAGTGAGTGGGAGAAAAGTAGAACTTGATAAGGTAATAGTACCTTCTCCTGAATTGGAAAATAGTTTATCACTGAAATCAGTTCCAGTGATACCTACACCAATTAGTGAGGAAGCTAATGATGATGATCATGAAACTTCAGATCAAGTTACTACAGAACCACGTAGGTCTTCCAGAGTAAGATCCACACCAGAGTGGTACGGTAATCCAGTTTTGGAAGTCATGTTACTAGACCATGATGAACCTACGAACTATGAGGAAGCGATGATGAGCCCAGATTCTGCGGAATGGCTTGAGGCCATGAAATCTGAGATGGGATCCATGTATGAGAACAAAGTATGGACTTTGGTTGACTTGCTCGATGATCAGCAAGCCATGTTAAATAAATGGATCTTCAAGAGGAAGACAGACACTGATAGTAGTGTTACTATCTACAAAGCTCGACTTGTTGCGAAAGGTTTTCGACAAGTTCAAGGTGTTGAATATGATGAGATTTTCTCACTTGTAACGATGCTTAAGTCTGTCCGAATCATGTTAGCAATTGCCACATTTTATGAAATCTAGCAAATGGATGTCAAAACAGCATTCCTTAACGGATTTTTTAAAGAAGAGTTGTATATGATTCAACCAGAAGGTTTTGTTAATCCTAAAGGTGCTAACAAAATGTGCAAGCTCCAGCGATCCATCAATGGACTGGTGCAAGCATCTCGGAGTTGGAATATATGCTTTGATGAGTTGATCAAAGCATGTGGTTTTATACAGACTTTTGGAAAGGCCTGTATTTACAAGAAAGTGAGTGGGAGCACTACAACCTTTCTGATAAGTATATGTGAATGACATATTATTAATTGGGAATGATGTAGAATTTTCTGGAACGCATATAGGAGTGTTTGAAAGGAGTTTTTCAAAGAAAGACCTCGGTGAAGCTACTTACACATTGAGCATCAAGATCTATATAGATAGATCAAGACACTTGATAAGTTTTTTTTTCAATAAGTACATACTTTGATAAGATTTTGAAGTAGTTCAAAATGGAATAGTCAAAGAAAGAGTTCTTGCCTGTGTTGCAAAGGTGTGAAGTTGAGTAAGACTCAAAACCCGACCATGGCAGAAAATAGAAAGAGAATGAAATAGCATTCCCTATGCCTCGGTCATAGGTTCTATAAAGCATGCTATGCTGTGTACCAGACCTATTGTATACCTTGCTCTGAGTTTGGCAAAGCAATACAATTTTGATCTAAGAGTAGATCACTGGACAGCAGTCAATAATATCCTTAGTGAGGACTAAGGAGATGTTTCTCGATTATGGAGGTGATAAAAGAGTTCGTCGTAAAGAGTTACATGCATCGATGCAAGCTTTTACGCCGATCCAGATGACTCTAAGTCTCAATCTGGATACATATTGAAAGTGGGAGCAATTAGCTAGAGTAGTTCCGTGCAGAGCATTGTAGACATAGAATATTTGCAAAATACATACGGCTCTGAATGTGACAGACCCGTTGACTAAACTTCTCTCACGAGAAAAACATGATCATACCTTAGTACTCTTTGGGTGTTAATCACATAGCGATGTGAACTAGAATATTGACTCTAGTAAACCCTTCGGGTGTTGGTCACATGACGATGTGAACTATGGGTGTTAATCACATACAGATGTGAATATTGGTGTTGAATCACATGATGATGTGAACTAGATTATTGACTCTAGTGCAAGTGGGAGATTGAAGGAAATATGCCCTAGAGGCAATTTTAAAGTTATTATTTATTTCCTTATATCATGATAAATGTTTATTATTCATGCTAGAATTGTATTAACCGGAAACATAATACATGTGTGAATACATAGACAAACAGATTGTCAATAGTATGGGTGTCTCCGAAGGTACTTGTTGGGTTGGCGTATTTCGAGATTAGGATTTGTCACTCCGATCGTCGGAGAGGTATCTCTAGGCCCACTCAGTAATGCACATCACTATAAGCCTTGCAAGCATTGTAACTAATGAGTTAGTTGCGGGATGATGTATTACAGAATGAGTAAAGAGACTTGCCTATAACGAGATTGAACTAGGTATTGAGATACCGACGATCGAATTTCAGGCAAGTAACATACCGATGACAAAGGGAACAACGTATGTCTTTATGCGGTCTGACCGATAAAGATCTTCGTAGAATATGTGGGAGCCAATATGAGCATCCAGGTTCCGCTATTGGTTATTGACCGGAAACGTGTTTCGGTCATGTCTACATTGTTCTCAAACCCATAGGGTCCGCACACTTAAGGTTTCGATGACAGTTATATTATGAGTTTATATGTTTTGATGTACCGAAGGAGTTCGGAGTCCCGGATGAGATCGGGGATATGACGAGGAGTCTCGAAATGGTCGAGACGTAAAGATTCATGTTTTGGATGATATGGTTAGGCCAAGGGGTCAAGCCCATGAGGCTTTAGGTCGGTGCAAAAGGAGTTTTGCGGAGGCCAGGGGGCCAAACGCCGGAGACCCTGGCGTCTGGCGCTGGGCCAGATGCCGAGGCCCATGGCGTCTCGGCCAGACACCAAGGATTGTGGCGTTTGGTCCTGGAGTCCGAGTGGGACTCTTGCCTTTCGGGCAAAACCTACTTTGAGGAGGCTTTTGCTCCAAGTTTCGTCCCCGGGGCTCAACATATAAATAGAGGGGCAGGGCTAGCACCAAAGACACAACAATTGATCCCTTGGATCTCTTAGCCGTGTGCGGTGCCCCCCTCCACCATAGTCCACCTCGATAATATCGTAGTGGTGCATAGGTGAAGCCCTGCGACGGTGGAACATCAAGATCGTCACCACGCCGTCGTGCTGACGGAACTCTCCCTCGACACTCGGCTGGATCGGAGTTAGAGAGACGTCATCGAGCTGAACGTGTGCTAGAACTCGGAGGTGCCGTAGTTTCGGTGCTTGATCGGTCATGCCGTGAAGAAGTATGACTACGTCAACCGCGTTGTGCTAACGCTTCCGCTTACGGTCTACAAGGGTATGTAGACAACACTCTCCCCTCTGGTTACTATGCGTCACCATGATCTAGCATGTGCGTAGGAATTTTTTTGAAATTACTACGTTCCCAAACACTCCGCGCGTCCGCTGGCTGGCTGAGAAGAGAGATAGAGGAGGGTTGAGCACGGACTCCAGGAAATTTGTTCTACATACCTCGATATAGGCTCGATATAGTGGGGTGGCATGGGCCATAACTATCATTCACGTCTAGCAGTACGACACATGCCACCCACACGAGTCCCAACCGACACAAATATTCTTGGAGTCCGTGCTACAGCCATCTCTTCCCCCTCCTGTTTTCTCAGCCATCGCGCGGTGGGCAGGGTGGGGGTTTGCCGATAGTCGGTTTGCTCAACTGCGGTCCCACTTGTAAGTGAAAATGCAACACCGCATGCATTCCCCCTTGAGTGGTGTGCCGGACCAACCAGGT
>NC_041386.1:677071616-677079409 GCF_002162155.2 Triticum dicoccoides | reverse complement strand
GACGCGAACACGGCAGGCTTTTCCTTAACTCGTAACTTGTAAAATTTGGTTCTGCTCCATGGCGTGATCGATAGATAGAAAATAACGATTTTGCCTACAATAATGAGAAGTTTGGTTCTGGCGCCGTTCATGCATGGACTACATACGAAAATTATGAAGTTGATGCGAATGGTAAGATAATTACTAGTAGTACCATATACTACTACATGGATTTGATGGAAAGATAAAAATACATACGGATCCATCAACGACATGCTCACGCCCTAGTGTGCCGGGTCACCAACTGACATGGGAGGAGCAGCGGCGTTGGCGGCGAGCTCAACTTGCTTCTAAACAATGTCGTCCAACGTTGCCCTGCGGTCCAAGAAGGCCAGCGTCGTATCGTCCTCCTCTTGCATGTAGTAGTCCTTGTGGACGATTTGCGCGTAGACGTGGGTGATTATATTGATGGTGTCTTGCTGCGCCAGGCGCTGCGCGGCGAGCGCGACCTCGAGGTGGACATTCTTCGACGCGACAGCGGGCAGTCGAAGGGCCACCAGTGCGTCGAAGAGGTTGTGACCATAATGGCCGTTGAGGGTGGCGGGGATCGCAGAGCCTGGGCGCATCGGCTAGAGGCGTACGTCAAAGTCGTCCGTGAGCTTCTTGACGATGGTGAACTTGTCGAGGAAACCAACGAGGACCTCTCGAACAAGGATACAAAGCTGTCGTCCAAGCGGCCTCTTGCCCTGGCGGCCTCAAGCAATACCTGGAGACTTTCCTCGGTGTCGGGCCGCAGGCCGGCGTCTTGGACCATCTGGCACAGCCGGCTGATGCTCACGCTCATCGCCTCCATGGGTCTAGCTTAGCTTCTAGTCAACTGATCTTGCGATTCGAGTGATCACTCTTGCCCTTGGTTAGCGTGCGTAGGTGCGTAGGATTTCGTACTACTCCTCGGCCCTCTACTGCACCTGCGTTTGGCTTTATGATAGGTGGGCCATCCACCCCTTGGGCCCACGTGTCATTCACCCAAAGGCAGTTGCAGTAAGTCAATGAAGTTGCGTCCCCCTCCGTGCCGGTGCAGTATAGTCATCTCACCGGACCTCTAGTTGGGGCCAAACGAGAGAAGTTTGATGTTTACTGGTTTATTGGTCCCCTTTGCATTTTGCGCCAAGTTTTGACATTCGATTTAACTAATAAAATGTTAATGCATGTAAACAAAAATGTTGTGTAAGTCACCTTACAAAAACAAATAATCCCAAAACACTTAGGCACGGTGCATTAACTCCCTCCTTGTTTCTTATTTCATGACATATCAACCAATGAGAGATGTGGGCCGTGCATGCTTTCAATGACTTGAGACTACCAAACATGACATGCAGTGTTTAGTTCATTGCATGTAATCCTATTACGCTAGTTAGCAAAAAGACATTAAGTTCTCTCCCGATAGGAATAAAACACCATGTATTTATTTACAGAGGGAGTAGTACATTTTTTGTGACATGCATCACTAGATATTGCTAGTCAAATACTAAAATCCAGATGGACGTGGTAGTACTCCTAAATCTAGACGGTGGTGCTACTAGTACAAGTAGTAGTACTACCAATGTAGTAGGATTACTAGCACTGTACTACCCGTTGGTCAAATTATTACGTGCTGCTCCTCACAGTGAAGTGACAAGACCCTGCGCCGGAGATGACACCTGAGTATAGGCGCCGTGTTCGGCATACCATAGTCAGCCTCACTGTATGCAGTCACAATCATCATGGCTGTAGAGCTAGCCTGCTTACAACTAGCACTGTTTGACATAATTTCCCGTGCGTAGATGCCCGTGCATTGCACGGAACACCAAGATTGGGGGTGGACGGCGCCGGCAGCGGCCATCGCGCCAGATTTTTCCATGGCCTTCTAGATGTGGTGGGGAGGAGATAAGGGTGATTGTGAGAGACAAGGTGTTGTTTGTAAATAGGGAACAAGTGCGGGCATCTTTTTGCAAAAATGGAGAAACTTAGTTTGGATGCGTCAGATCTAGATCCGACGGCTATTGGTGAAAGATGGGAGGCACAACATCATCACCAACTCAGGACCTGTTTGATTCGTAGGATTTTTTTTGCGGGGTGATTCACAGGATTTTGAAAACGCATGAATAGGACACGGCAATATTACAAGTTTCAAACTGATATTACAAATGTTAGGAGTACTGCTGCACCTACGAAGAGGGAATTACTAGGAAGTTTACTTAAGAACTTTCTTCACTTTAGGTGGATGCAGCATTATCGTACAAACTAAAATCCACCGCCCTGACAAGTCACTAATGGGCAAATAAGTTTTCGAGTCTCTGGCCACTTGATGTTTCAAAAACAAATTTAGCTTATGCGGAGACTTTGTCATTTAGGCTTAGATGCTTGCGGTGATCAGCACACCATTCATTGTTGCGCCAGAGAACGCCAAACCTCATTACCTTCAGCACACTTGCCTCCAAAACAAAGAACCTGGCCAATTTAATCTCAGATGTGCTGCCTTGGTAGTCGATCAAATCAATTTCTGTAAGATGGAGATCAAGGCATTCGATGAGATTGTTATAGTGCAGCACAGTTTTCACTTTCGGGTCTTTTTTTATCTGCAAAAGAAGAGAACATATTAGAGGAGTTGGCTGTATAAGATTGCCGTGTCATCAAGAGGTGCCAATATTATTCGCTCATATGATAGGGTTGGCTGGCTAGTGATATTTCTCTCTCTCTCTCTCTCTCTCTCTCTCTCTCTCTCTCTCTCTGTTTCCTCTCATTTAACTAGGAGCACGTGAAGAGCTTGGGAATTTGTTGCCTTCCACTATGTGGCCGATGCCATATTTCACAAAGGTATGCCACATAATACGCATCGATGTCAAATCAAAAGATTTTGGCACCGCTCTCGCGATGTGAGAGAGTTGGCACCGCTGTGCACACAGACCCACATGTATAAACAAATCAATCAAACCAACTACACCAGCCTCTCACTCTCCCAAACAAGTGTTTTTTATTGCCTCAGTCCTCTCTCTCTCCCACGTAGTGTTTTTTCATTGTGTGAGTTAATTTGGCACCGGAGCAAAGTAGGTGATCCAGATTGGGGCACCAGGTGAGCAATGGAGGGGCATCGATGCCAAATGCATCACAAGTGAATTTGGCACGTGTTTTGGCCTACATAGCCCATTTTGTACTCCCTCCGTCCCAAAATTCTTGTCTTAAATTTGTCAAAATACGGATGTATCTTGTTACATTTTAGTGTTAGATACATCCGTATCTAAACAAATGTAAGACAAGAATTTTGGGACGGAGGGAATACTACCTCGTATTTAGTATAAAATGTTGACCATAGATTTACCTAAGAAAATGCCAATGCATGTCACTAAAAATTACACAATTTGAAATTATGTTCAAATACGAATCCAACGGTATAGTTCTTAGTTACATGCATTAACATTTTGTCAGTTAATTCTATGGTCAAATTTTGATACTACAAAATTGGAAGAGTAAACCAGGACGGAGGTGGTACTTGCTCTTAGGGTAACCATAGAGTTACTGGAGTAGTCTAAGTTACTTTCCACTATGACTAGCATAGGCTACTATAGTAGTACAGCATAAAAATGATGCAGGTGATCACATGAGAAAAAATACTAAAAACATTTCTTTCGGTGCAGTGCGTGGATGCAGTTTTGAACACTGCAGTTGTCATCGTAATTTGGGAAAATTACGAAAAAAATTGAGCTATGTTGTGATTACCGTTTACTTATAGCAAAGAAGTTTCACCTCGATGAGTAGCTTCTCCGTGTACGGAAAGCATGTAAGGAATCCAACAACTTGATCCAGATTGGGGCCGATAGATTTTAGTGCCAAGATCTTCACTATGCGCATGGACTGGGTCAAGCTTGTGGGAATCATTTTCTGGAAGACGGTCGTAAATACATCAAGAAGAAATTAAAAAATGTGAATTTCAAGAAGATATGGATGAAGATGAGTGTTGTACCTGAACGACTATGGATCCAATAAAGAGTTTGGAGAATTTGGCAGACGAGTACACCAACGCTGTCAATTTCGGCGCGTCAATGACCCTGATTTTTGTGGGACCTTCTAGATCCGATACAAGTAATCTCTCAAGGAAAGGCGCATTCTCAATGACCATAACATGGAACAGCTGGAGTGATCTATTCCTAATTGATGTCTTGTTGCGGGGCTAGCAAGACACATAAATCCATCAGAGATTCGTCGAGGCGATGTGGAGGCTAATGAACCCGTGGATCTGCTGAAGACGAAGGTACTCGAGCGCAGTACAGCTGCGGGGCAGGTGCTCCATAGCCTTCTTCGAGATGACAATGTCGAAGAGGTCGAGGTGCTTGAGTTGAGGGAGAAGAAGGGCGGGCGCGACATTAATCTGGGGAAGATAGCAGGAGCTGAAGCTGGCGCGGCGCAGCGTTGGCGTGAGGCGGAGCGCGGACGGCGGCAGAGAGCGACATCGTCCAGTTTCAAAGCTGAGCTCCTTGAGATGATCTAGGGCGGGGGATAAAAACCACTCGTCGAACTTAGGTTGGACCTTACAGTTGGTACTGAACATGCGGATGTCAAGGCGTCTGGCTGGCCCAGGGTGCAATGAAAGGATCTAGGAGACTGCGGCCACGCGTTTGCAATCCCAGTCGCAGAGGCAGCTGTCGACGGTGAGGTTGAGGGGGACGCAGCGCGAGAGGGGGCGCCACCACCGGGATAGCAGGGCGGTCCGCACGATAGATTTGGTGGGGAGGAGGCCGATGATGACGAGCAGCATGTCGTCAGGGAGGCTGCTGATGAAGTCCAGGCTCGTCGGATGTGATTTTGGCTCGAGCCGCCTCCGCTTGTTAGCTGCCTCGCCGTCCATCTCAACCGGCAGCGACGCTGGTGTACACGTGTGCTGGTGTGTGTTGTGTGCTGGGTGTGCGCGAGTGCGTCCTTCTGTGCATGCCGCCGTGCAGTGGTGAATTGTGCGCGAGTGCATCCTTCACGCGCAAGAAGTGTGTCCTCAATGCACCCTCAATTTACTAGCGAGCAGGGTGCTACGCCGAGTGGTTTCAACTTTGTTTACTTCACCATGTGTCAGATGGGCCTCTTGTTTACTTATTTTCACCCACTGCCACATGGGCCAACACATGAAGATATAGAACACGAGCTGACAAGGCAGCATGTGGATTGGTTGACTGGTCAACTAAATAATATACGGAACTATACGCTGACACAGTGAGCGTATAATCCGTCGGTATAGAGATTTCGAGTGAGAGGGGATGCCCGTGAGAGATAGCAGAGAGAGAGAGAGAAAGAGCTACTCCCTCTGTTCGATAATGTAGTACCAACATTTTTTTTAAAGTCAAACTTTTGAAACTTTGACCAAGTTTATAAATAAATTACTTATATCTACAATACCAAAGATAAATGATAGTATGAAGTAAGTACATGTTGTGATGAATCTAATGATCGTTCCAGATGTAAATATTTTTCTCCACATATAACTAGTCAAACTTTTCTGAGGTTTGACTTTTCAAAACATCCAAATGCTTATGGACGTGAGAAAGTCCCTAACTAGAGAGAGAGAGAGTGTGAGAGAGAGATAGAAAGAGTGAGTGAAAAGAGTGTGTGTGCATGTGTGAAAGAGACATGGACAACACATGATAAAAGTAGAGAAAAAGCATGCGTGTCTTATGCAAACATATCACACATGCATCTTCGACAACGAAGGCAAGGTGAGGAGATAGTGTGTGGTTGTTTGGAACCGAGAGAGCAAGACCCCTAGCACGTGGCCAAGAGGGGTCTGACAAACAAGGGAGAGGGGTCGAGAGAGACGTACGGAGAAAATGTAGACATGGGGAGGAGAGGGTGTATGTTTGTCATAGAGAGAGCCCTTGGAGATCGTGTTGGGCTACATGGGCGGGAGATCGAGTGACAAGGTGTGTGCGCGATAGAAGATGCCCCGAGAGATATCGAGATAGACGTATGGATGGAAGGAGACAATACGTGTGTTCTTGATGGCTAGTAAGAGATAATCATACTTAGGAGGGGGGAGTGCTTGCGCCTATGATGGAGTGAAGGATTATGGTACTTAGGGGGGTGCGTGTCACATGGAGAGAGAACAACGGCAGAGAGTGTTGGATGGGTCTATATGTATAGCGCGAGCGAGACATGTGTATGTGTGAACCAGCGAGATATAATGTCAGTTTGGCTTGCGTCCTGAGCATCTTTTCCCTGGCCTCGGGTTGTGGCTGGATTTCATGCATGCTTGTTTGGTTGCTACCCTGTGAAAAAGAAAGCCCGCCTGGCCTGGGTTCCCTTGCACTTTAATTAGCCCGGCTGGACTCCAGACACTGCAAGTAGCCTGGCCCAGGCGACCGATTTCGAACGTCTGGCAATGCCTGGTTGTGCGGCCATGAGGCTAAAAGCAACATGTATGGATATTAGCATTAAATAATTGCTACATGGACTGATTGATGGGACGTTGATGCTTTGCCTGGCCCAGGCATGAACCAAACGCTTCAGCACCACACAAGCCTAGCCAGGCAGAAATATTTTACATCTCACGTCCACACCAGGCAGTACTGGCCATCAAGGCATGAGGTGACGAACCAAACTGAACAATAAAGTTTGACAGAGATTGAGGATCCCCGATAAGGCTGAGTGGTGCGTCAGATAGCTGAGAGGGGGAAAGAGATATTCCATCCGCTCGACAATGCAGTGCATGTAAATTTTTTAGAAGTCAAACTTTGGAAACTTTGATCAGGTTTATGCAAATGTTATTTATATCTACAATACCAAAGATACATCATACAAAACTACATCTCATGGTGAATCTAATGGTATATGTTTGCCGTACTAGATGTAATTATTTTTCTCCGCGTACATGGTCAAACTTTGTGATGTTTGACTTTTCAATAAATCTATATGCTATGGACCGAGGAGAGTGCCTAAGTCGAGACAGATCAAGTGCGTGTGAAGGAGAATGAGTAAGTGTGCAAAAAGAGTATGTGTGTGAAATAGAAAGTGAGAACAAATGATAAATTAGAGAGAGTGTGTGTTTTTTTGTTTCTTATGGGAACATATCACGCATGCATCTCCGAGATAGAAAAGCAGGCGAGGAGATACAGGAAGATAGCTAGTGTGTGATTGTTTGCAACGGAGAGAGACACCCCTGTAGCACATGTCCAATAGAGGTCTGGCCAACAAGGAACGAAGGACGAGAGGGACACATGGAGGACATGGACACATGGGGAGGGAGAGAGAGGGTGTGTTTGTGATAGAGAGATCCCCTCGAGATTGTGAGGGGACTATATGGATGGGAGATCGAGGGAGTTGCGTGCGCGATAGAAAGATGCCCCGAGAGAAATCGAGATAGACCATGCACATGTTTGTGATGGAGACTAAGATTAGCTAGTCATATACATATAGGGGGGGCTGCGTGTGCCTACAATTGAGTGAGACACCATCATACTTGGCTAGCTAGGCATGAGATTGTGTGTGTGTGTGTGCGTGTGAGATGGAGAGAGAACGAGGGAGAGAGATAGAGTTTTAGATGGGCCTATCGAGTGCGAGTGAGATATGCATGTGTATGTGTGACCCAGGTGGATGGAGAGTTTGAGAGAGGGGGGAAGAGCTCCGAGACGACAGAGTGGTGCGTGAGAGAGTTGCGAGCAAAGAGCCAAGGAATTTGTGTGCATACGATGAGTGCACCAAAGATATCTAGCTTGGACTAGGTAGAGTATCATACATAGTGTGCGAGAGAGACCTATAGATGGTGTACATATGCATGCAAACTAGAACCCCCCCCC
>NC_041386.1:677016952-677071153 GCF_002162155.2 Triticum dicoccoides | reverse complement strand
GAGAGAGAGAGAGAACAGGAGTCCGGGAGAGGGGGTCGCGCTTTATGCATCAAAGACTGATATAAACCATGTTTCGATATAAACTTGCATTCAAATATTTAAATTGGAGAACATGTTGTCTGCAATCCCCACATGAACGGATATATGCATATATCAAACAAGTTCATTAATTTGACTTTCAACATGTTCATGGAGTACTATAATACTGTACAACAGGCTACTCGATTGAGGTGTTCAATTTTGGATTTAGTTCACTATTTTGACCTAGTGAACGTGCTATTTCATTGAATCGAGATATTTCATTTTGGGTTTGATTCGCTATTTTGAGTGGGTCAACAATTTTTATGTAGTAAATCGCTAGCAACGAGCATGTAAAAACACATTACTCCTGAGCATCATCTCTCCATCTAAAAAAGAAGTGTCAAGCTACTATTTTAAAATTTGATTCGAATCAACTTGGTAAGGCAGACGTGGATGCTCATTCTCCCAAAATTTGAACGAACCGTTAAACATCCTCTCTGCTCGGTGGAATTCGCCCGAGCAAATAAATGGGAGATGCAAAATTACCGTCCTATGTGGGACATGCATCAATTGGCTCGTGGTACATCGAGGGTAGGTTCGTAACTTCATCCAAGCGCGCCTTCTCCTCGGCCGAAATGACATGTGCCAAATAATTCATAAACCATGGTCGGCAAAAAACGCTCTCCTCGCCCGAAATAGTTCGCGCCCACTATTTCAAAACTCGCTTTCCTCGCCCTAAATCGCTCGTGCCCACTATAGTTCAAAACACCCTCCTCGCCCGAAATCGCTCCCGTCCACTATTTGGGGAGAAGCAAAGTTACTCGACTATCCCCGACCCTCAGTACACAGACCCAAGCCGAGAAGTCTAAAGGCAAGGGTAGAACTATAACTCCCCCTCACATTTTAGACAAATGCGTCCGTAAAACATGGTTCCACTCCCCTCCCAATTCCCCCTCCCCCCATTCATACCTCGTGGGCACCAAATCACCTTCTCCCCGAGAAGCTCCCTTCTCCCAAGACGTGAAACCTCAGCCCCACCTCCATGGCGCCCCAGCTGCATCAATTTCACAGCCTCCCTCATCCCTAATGCCAGAGACGCTGTCCATTTGTCGTCATGCACTGGGCCATGTGCCTCTTACTCCGTGCTGCTGGTGCTGCCTCTACGACGGCCGCGTGAACCGTACCGGAGCCGATTCACCCCCGCCGTTGTTCACGGCGCCGGAGTGGCTCCAACTTCGGATCCGTCCAAAGTCCTGGCGCTTCTTCCCCGTAGCCGTCGACTGTCGCGACATCGCTGTTTCCCTGTCGCCGGTCGCCACCGCAACCACGCCGGCCTCACCGAGTCGGAAGCTAGACATGCCTACTTCACCATGCCGCCCGATAGGTCGCACCCTCATCTCAAATCACTTTATTTAGGCGTTAGTTGTCTGAATTTTTATTCTGGGCCAATCGATTCCCAATGGGAAGCAGCATTCCTCGAGGCGGCGGAGCTCCTAGGCTGCCGGTTGGCTAGTGTATAACGTAAGGGTGTGGGGCCGCAAGTTCGCTGCGGAAGCAGCGCTTAGATGGCTATCTTTTAGAGTTGCGTGGGTTGAAGGTACTGCCGCCGCTGGATCTGGATGACGGGGAGTCTTTGTGGATTGGCCCGAGGGCGGCGCAACCACAGCAGTGCGGTGGGGCAGGGAGCGGGCTTTTGGCCGAGGCCACGGACGACGGAGGCAGGCTGCTCTGCCGTTGGTCACTGGCTCTTGGGGAAGATTCTGAACAGTGTCAGCGGGGTGGCACAAGATGGCCATCAAGCCATCCGACGTAGATCGGACAGTACCAAAATAAAATAAAATCGTGTGACCCCAATTTAGTCTTCAGTCAACAGACGTGTGACCACTCTCGTACCTTGTTGTTGATCTCTTAGTGTATTTCTTCAGATCGAAGAGATATGTCGTTCTTAACATTATGTGTTATCTGCATCTTCAGACACACCGTCTTCCAACTCACCACAGCTGCTCCAACAAGGGAAGCTGTAGGACCCTGAAGTATGTCTAGAGGGGGGTGATTAGACTACTTGACCAATTAAAAACATAACCTTTTCCCAATTTTAGAGTTTGGTAGATTTTAGCAATCTTTGGACAAGTCAAGCAATCATCACACAATTCAAGCAAGCATGCAAAGAGTATATAGGCAGCAGAAATTAAAGCATGCAACTTGCAAGAAAGTAAAGGGAAGGGTTTGGAGGAATCAAACGCAATTGGAGACACGGATGTTTTTGGCGTGTTTCTAATAGGTGGTGCTATCGTACATCCACATTGATGGAGACTTCAACCCACGAAGGGTAACGGTTGCGCGAGTCCACGGAGGGCTCCACCCACGAAGGGCCCACGATGAAGCAACCTTGTCTATCCCACCATGGCCGTCACCCACGAAGGACTTGCCTCACTAGCAGTAGATCTTCACGAAGTAGGCGATCTCCTTGCCCTTACAAACTCCTTGGTTCAACTCCACAATCTTGTCGGAGGCTCCCAAGTGACACCTAGCCAATCTAGGAGACACCACTCTCCAAGAAGTAACAAATGGTGCGTTGATGATGAACTCCTTGCTCTTGTGCTTCAAATGATAGTCTCCCCAGCACTCAACTTTCTCTCATGGGATATGGATCTGGTGGAAAGAAGATTTGAGTGGAAAGCAACTTGGGGAAGGCTAGAGATCAAGATTCATATGGTAGGAATTGAATATCTTGGCCTCAACACATGAGTAGGTGGTTCTCTCTCAGAAATGGTAAGTTGGAAGTGTAGGTTTGTTCTGATGGCTCTCTGCACGAATGAAGAGGAGGTGGAGGGGTATATATAGCCTCCACACAAAATCTAACCGTTACACACAATTTACCAAACTCGGTGGGACCGAATCAACAAACTCGGTCAGACCGATTTAGTAAACCTAGTGACCATTAGGGTTTTCGGTGGGACCGACATGCAACTCGGTAGGACCGATATGGTTAGGGTTAGGGCATAACGTAATCTCGGTAAGACTGATTACACAAACTCGGTGAGACCAATTTTGGTAATTAGCTAACCAGAGAGTTGGTCAGGTAAACTCGGTGGGACCGATTCGCTCACTTCGGTGAGACCGAAATGTTATGAAAGGGAAACAGGGAGTTTACATTGCAATCTCGGTGGGACCGATCGCTCACTTCGGTTAGACCGAAACGTTACGAAGGGAAACAGAGAGACTACAATCCCATCTCGGTGAGACCGAGATCCCTATCGGTGAGACCGGTTTGCCTAGGGTTTGTGGCAGTGGCTATGACATTTGAACTCGGTGGCGCCGGATAGAAAGAATCGGTATGACCGATTTTGACTTTGGGTTTAGGTCATATGAGGATGTGAGAAAGTAGTTGAGGGTATTTTGAGCATATCACTAAGCACTTGAAGCAAGAGGCTCATTAAGCAACACCTCATCCCTCCTTGATAGTATTGGCTTTTCCTATAGACTCATTGTGATCTTGGATCACTAAAATGTAAAATGAAGAGTCTTGAGCTTTTGAGATTAAGCCAATCCTTTGTCATTGATATTTTGAGGGATCCACTTTCATCATCAATGCCATGCTATTCATTGAGCTTTCCTGAAATAATAGTCTTGGAATATCATTAGCTCAGTGAGCTATATGTTGTTATGAATTACCAAAACCACCTAGGGATAGTTGCACTTTCAATCTCCCCCTTTTTGGTAATTGATGACAACATATAGATCAAAGCTTCGACAAAAGATAATAAGATTGAAAAACATCATTTTTTTGAGAAGTATGTGATAAGCAAGAGCTCCCCCTAAATTTGTGCATAGTTTAAAATTTGCTTTGGACTACAAATGCACAAGGAAATAGGCTCATAGGTTACTCTTCCATGTCACATACATCTTGGTCGGGCGCTCAAAATAATAAAGATTAAATACATGCACTCAACACCAAGCAAAGTGAATGATCATATAAGGGTAGGTAAGATAATAACATATAACAAGCATAAGTGTAGCTTATGATCAAACACATGATCATCAATGTCTCACAGATAATAGCATAGTATCTCAATCAATCAAAAGCAAACAAAGCTTAACCACCAAAGCAAGAGAGAACAATAACAGCACTCTCTCTCTTGAAGCCTATGATCTATACATTTTTCTCCCCCTTTGGCAACAAGTTACCAAAAAGTTCATAGAAAATGCATAGTGCTAGATCGACTCTCAGGCTTGATCTTCAGGTGGTGGTGTAGAGATGGCTCCTTGGACGAAGGCTTCAGTCGATGTAGATGGAGATGGAGGAGTTGGTGCTGGAGCTGGTTGCCCTGGAGCTGTAGGAGCTGTAACTGGTGCAGATGATGTGGCTCTAGTGTCTGTCACAGGCACTGCAGCTAACCTCTGAGCTCTAGGTACTCTGGCAAATGCATCAGTGGTTGTCTTGCCCTTCCTCTCCTGCATGTCATCCTGAAGCTGCTCCACAACTGACTGAATCTCAGTTACTTTGACAACAAGATCATAGAATTTTTGTTCCATGATTCTTTCCAGGCTCTCCAGGTTTTGAGTTAGGGTGGCCAACCCCTTCTCAATCCTCGGTGTTGATGCTATTAAGTAACCAAGCTGCTCCTGCTTGTTCTTCAAAAAGTACTCAGATGCCTCCTCTTGAGTTGGCATCTTGGCAGCCTTCTCCTTCCTTGCTTTCTCCTTCTTCTCTTGAGCTTGTACTGATGATGGTTCATTCTCATTCATTACAACTTGATTGTCCTCAAAGTCTAGATAGATAGCAAAATGTTCCTTATCCAACAGATATTTTCTTGTGCCCATCTTTGAGTTAATCAACTCCTGAATTTGTGGGGCATATCCACAACTCCTCTTTTGATCTGCTGCAGTCCTCTTGATAGTCTCAACCATAAGTCTCATGACCTTCAATTTCTGTGGCACATCAAATATATGTAGCAAGTTTATTGCATGCCCTCTGATCATGTTGTTGTCACTTGATTTGGGCAAAAGAGTGTGCCTTAGGATCCAGTTGATCTTAGGCAGGCCTGACAGAAGAAAATGAATTGATCCAAACTTGAAAGTCTCAAGTGCATCATCAGGGATCTCCTTGTACATCTGTGACATTGAGTTGTGATCCATTTTCTTCTTGGCATAAATGTCCAAGTCATCTTCACTCTCCTTTGGGGCATTGATTAGATTTGCCCATTCCTCAATGGTTGACTGGTATCTCGTTCCTTCAGACATCCAAAGTATCCTACCATCTGGATAGAAGTGTGCTTTGGAGTAGAATTGCATAATGAGTTCATCATTCCAGTTGGTGAGCTTCTGCCCAACAAAATCTGCAACTCCACAAGCAACAAAACTGTCTTGCACTCCAGGATAATGTTCCTCATTTTCTTTCATGTAGGTCCAGTCGACCCACTTCATATCACACACTATGGGCTTCTTGTCCAACAAGATTGTCTCATAGAAGTCCCGTTGTTCCTTTGTATGGAACCTGTAATCAACAACAGTCCTTCTCCTGGTGGCATATGGATCTGACTCTCTCCATAGCCTCAACTCTAGATCTCTCCTAATATTCATGTTTCAGCCATAGGATGAGCATCATTGTGGTCTGGAATCTTGGGTTTGAGCTTCCTTAAGATCTGCCCTTCTTCATCTTCCTCAGCAGCAACATCAAGCATTGGAGCCTTGTTCTTCTCAGCTGCTGGTATACTCCTGGTATTCCTCTTTGGTGCACTCTTGGGCTTGGGGGCAGCTTTGGGTGCTTCTTTGGGCTTTGATGTTGCAGCCCCTGACTTTATAGCATCACCCATCAGCTTTTGTGCCTTGGGTGCTGGTGCAGAAACCTCTTCTTCCTCTTCCATCATGGAAGGTTGACCAACAAATCTGGCCATGGTCTTTTTGACCCTTTCTTTCCTCTTCTTTCCTTCAGCAGCAGCAGGCTCTTTGGGTTGGGATTCCAAAGAAGCTTGAGTGGAGACTCCAGCTTTGGACATTGGTTGTCTACCTGCGGGCCTTTTGATCTTCATGCCTGGCTTTACTGCTGTTGAGCTGTACACCTTCTTGAGCACTTTCTCTTTTGAACTGGCCTCATCCTCAACTGCCACATAATCCTCATCCTCAGATTCTGAGGTTCTCTTCTTCCTTGTCCTTGTGGCAGCCTTGGGCAAATTGCTGGGAGTGCTTCTGCTCCCCTCATCTGAGCTGCTAGAGGGACTAGTGCCCTCACTCATGTGAATCTGCTCTTCTGACTTGTTCTAACTATCACTTTGGTCTGACATGCTGAAAATCATTGACTACTGACCTTGTGAATAGTTATAGATGAGATAGAATGGATGAGCATCACAAAATGCAGAGATTTTTGCAAAAGGATGATTCAAAAACTTAGTATTAGTTTTCCATAGAAAGCATTTCGGATCAACCGATTTTCAAACTCGGTGATACCGAAGCAGTTTTGGAACCTAAACTGGTGAACTCGGTAGGACCGAGTCACAGTTCAGTGGCACCGAGACTGCTAGGTTTTCACAAAGTTCTAAAATCGGTCACACCGATTAGCAATTATCGGTCAGACCGAGAGTTACTAGTGCAATGGTGTTAGCCAAATTGGTGGGACCGAGTTTTTCAACTCAGTGGATCCGAGATGGTTTCGGCGGAAACCTAACCTTAAATTTTCAAATCGCATCTATTCTAAGGATTGTATTGACTGGATAGGAGTGTTTCAATCGTGGCAAGAATCATAAAGAACACAATGTGCTTGGAATCAGACGAGGATAGCACTGTGATCGAGTCCATACCCTAGCTTGGCGATGAACTTGCTACGGCGGCAACGGCGGGGGTGAATTCCGTTGACGGCGGCAGAGACCAGTGATAGGAGGCGGCTGGCGACGAGGAGACGATCCGGAGACCCTAGAGGCAGAGCGAGCTATGCGCGGGCGAAGGGGGTTTGGAGAAATTTCCAAATTTTTTCCCATGAGTATATATAGCCCGACAATGTCGGTGTGACCGAGTGGAACAACTGGGTGGCACCGAGATGCATATCTGTAAACAGTTACAGCAACTCGGTGTGACCGAAAAGTTCAAATCGGTTGCACCGAGATTGAAAACCTAGATCGACTTAATGATCTCGGTACGACCGAAGTGGAGGAATCGGTCAGACCGAGAATCACAAAGAAGTTTTGGAAGTTTAAGTCTATGACGAATCGGGGACTCCGAGTGCTCCTCACACAGAGTGGTTCGAATCTGACTTGATAAAATTTTGTGATGTAGCATGAATAGAGTTTGAGATGAGAAGAGCATAGATAGCTAGAGAAGGTTCTTAGGCATTCTTGTCCATCCACTTGGCAAAAGAAAAAGAACCCAAACAATCAAAGCAACAAGTGGATGTCCTCGAATGAGAAAAATATGCAACCAACATGCTCACACAATAGAATGGCAAATGAAATATGTGGCAAAGCATGCACAACCAATTCTATCATCTATCAAACAATTGGCGATGGCTAGGTCATCTATATATGAGTATATTAACTTAGGAGTAAAATGAGAACATTTGATCATAGGTCATACTCATCGTTTAAGCTCAAGTGGGGTTACCACTTTTACATAATGCATTGATGTGTTCACACCATTAGAGTTGCTTTGACTCAATTCTTAGAGTTAAGCTCCCCTACATGTGAGATGCCCTTTTAGAGGGATGAACTAACCTTGGGTTTTGTCGATGATGACTTCATGTAGGTGTTGAAGATGTGGATGCTCAATGTTGATGTAGATCATTTGGAGCAATCCTTTGGAGTGAGTTGCACTTTCAACATACCTATATGGGTTAGTCCCACAAGGAACAAACAAGAATATCCATAGACATAGAGTGGTGCACACACAAGATGATGTCCATGAAATCATTAGGTTACCTTGTCCCTTGCCTTACCAACATGAGGGTTTGTGACTCATTGAACTAGTGCAAGATGTGGAAGTTGATTGCACTTGTCCTTGCCATAATGATATGAGTGAAGAATGTTGGCGGAGTCACCCTCAAGAACTCTCTAGTTCTTCTTCTTCGGGATCCACATCATCTTCAAGGCAATCCTTGGAGTTGTAGTCGTACTTTATGAAGTAGAACTTGACGTAGTCTTGGGAATCCACTTGACCAAGGCCTTAGGTGCTTCTTCAAATGCATCAATCTCCTCTTGAAGCTTGTCCTTGCCTTTGTTCTTGTGGTCCTACGGTAGAAAATCATCTTGTGTTTGTGTTCCCATGAAGGAAGTAGGATCATACTTCTCTTGTTGAGGAACAAACTTCGTCTTGGGGTATTGATCTTCTTCCCACTCAACTCCATTGGCATTGAACTTTCGTTCAAAACCAACACCTTGATTCTTCCGGTGCCTTCCTTGCTTGCCTACAATTTCCTCGAATTGCTTACTCCCAGCAAGGCTCTTGTATACCACTTTCTCTATAATCCCCTTCAATAAGCTATTTTCTTTCTCAATTGTAACTTGGCTAAGAGAATCATTAGTGGAATCAAGAGAACTACTAGAAGCAACAATATTGGATTTGGCATAATTATTGTTACTACTAGAGGAAGGATCTTTCTTGTACTTGTTACTAGACTTGACTTGAGGCATGTAAGTAGATAAGAGTAAACGCTTGACAATGTAAGAAGAACTTTTATTAAGGAGATCATCATTGATTGCTTTTAAGAACTCATGCTCTTGCTCAAGATTGAGCATTTCAAAGCGTAACTTCTCATGAGCCCTTAAAAGTTCTCGATGATCTTCGAAGATAGTTTCATGAGCTAACTTAAGAGTGTTTAGCTCTTTAGTTAGAATCTCAATCTTCTCCTTATCATTGTCATTCGTTTTATCTTGATTAGCATGATTAATTGACGTTTCATCATAGTATTCATCACTAGAGTTGTCAATAAGTAAATCATCATCACCTAGCAAGTCATCTTCATCACTATTGAAATCAACATACTCGGGATGTGTTACCTTTGGACCTTTGGCCATGAAGCATCTTCCAATTCCTTCATTTGGTGAGTCAAATATGTCGTAGGAGTTGGTTGACACAAGTGCTAGACAGGCAACACCTTCATCTTGAGTATATTCGGAGTCGGAGTGATTGTCGGAGTCAGAGTCGGATAACCATTCACCAAAATGAGCTTGATGTCTTCGTTTTGTGTAGCTCCTTGATGACTTGTCCTTCCTTTCCGAATCCTTGCTTCTCTGTGAGGGTCTTCGTTCATAACGATCATCTCTACTCCTCCTCTCTCTTGGTGGTGATTCTTCTCTTTTGCTTCTTCTTTTTGGAGAATCTTCTCTTCTTTTGTAGGGTATCGTACACTCATTGGAATAGTGTCCGGGTCTCCGACAATTGTAGAAATTTCATTCATGACTAGAAGATCTTTTGTCATTGTAGGACCTTTACTTAGATCTTCTTTCTTTGCTTCTACTCTTGTAGAATTTGTTGAAGTTCTTCACCATTAAGCTCAGTTCTTTATTGAAGGTTTGTTTCTCACTTTATGATGTGGGGGCTTCACATGAGGCTTTGCACCACTTGACTTGTTGTAAAGTTCCTCCTTATCCTTGAGTGACATCTCATGAGCAACAATTCTTCCAATGACTTCCGTTGGCTTGAGATCTTTGTAGTTTGGCGTCATTTGGATCAATATGCACACGGTATCATACTTTCCATCTAGTGCTCTTAGGATATTCTTGATGATGAATCTGTCGGTCATCTCTTCACTCCCTAATCCGGCAATGTCATTTGTGATAAGAGCGAGCCTAGAGTACATTTCAGCGACACCTTCACCATCCTTCATTTTGAACTTGTCAAGCTGACTTTGGAGCACATCCAACTTGGATTCCTTGATGGAGTTGGCACCTTCATGCATATCAATCAAAGTATCCCAAATTTCCTTTGCATTCTCAAGACGACTGATTTTGTTGAATTCTTCGGGGCATAATCCATTGAAGAGGATATCACAAGCTTGAACGTTGTATTGCAGCATCTTCAATTCATCCATGCTAGCTTCACGGTTCGGCTCTCTCCCATCAAAGAATTCATCTTGCAATCCAATACAAACAATAGCCCAAACGGCGGGGTTATGTCCGAGAATATGCATTTTCATCTTATGCTTCCAACTAGCAAAATTAGTAACATCAAAGTAAGGACCTCTACAGTGATAATTTCCCTCGCTAGACACCATACTCTCCTAGGTTGTGAAACCAAGGCTATGACCACCAAAAGCTATGGAAATCAAAGCAAATGGAGACCAAACCTCTGATACCACTTGTAGGACCTTGAAGTATGTCTAGAGGGGGGGTGATTATACTACATGACCAATTAAAAACTTAACCTTTTCCCAATTTTAGAGTTTGGCAGATTTTAGCAATCTTTGGACAAGTCAAGCAATCATCACACAATTCAAGCAAGCATGCAAAGAGTATATAGGCAGCGGAAATTAAAGCATGCAACTTGCAAGAAAGTAAAGGGAAGGGTTTGGAGGAATCAAACGCAATTGGAGACACGGATGTTTTTGGTGTGGTTCTGATAGGTGGTGCTATCGTACATCCACGTTGATGGAGACTTCAACCCACGAAGGGTAATGGTTGCGCTAGTCCATGGAGGGCTCCACCCACGAAGGGTCCACGAAGAAGAAACCTTGTCTATCCCACCATGGCCGTCGCCCACGAAGGACTTGCCTCACTAGCGGTAGATCTTCACGAAGTAGGTGATCTACTTGCCCTTACAAACTCCTTGGTTCAACTCCACAATCTTGTCAGAGGCTCCCAAGTGACACCTAGCCAATCTAGGAGACACCACTCTCCAAGAAGTAACAAATGGTGCGTTGATGATGAACTCCTTGCTCTTGTGCTTCAAATGATAGTCTCCCCAACACTCAACACTCTCTCATGGGATATGGATCTGGTGGAAAGAAGATTTGAGTGGAAAGCAACTTGGGGAAAGCTAGAGATCAAGATTCATATGGTAGGAATGGAATATCTTGGCCTCAACACATGAGTAGGTGGTTCTCTCTCAGAAATGGTAAGTTGGAAGTGTAGGTTTGTTCTGATGGATCTCTCCATCAATGAAGAGGAGGTGGAGGGGTATATATAGCCTCCACACAAAATCTAACCGTTACACACAATTTACCAAACTCGGTGGGACCGAATCAACAAACTCGGTCGGACCGATTTAGTAAACCTAGTGACCGTTAGGGTTTTCGGTGGGACCGACATGCAACTCGGTAGGACCGATATGGTTAGGGTTAGGGCATAACATAATCTCGGTAAGACCGATTACACAAACTCGGTGAGACCGATTTTGGTAATTAGCTAACCAGAGAGTTGGTCAGGTAAACTCGGTGGGACCGATTCACTCACTTCGGTGAGACCAAAATGTTATGAAAGGGAAACAAGTAGTTTACATTGCAATCTCGGTGGGACCGATCGCTCACTTCGGTTAGACCGAAACGTTACAAAGGGAAACAGAGAGATTACAATCCCATCTCGGTGAGACCGAGATCCCTATCGGTGAGACCGATTTGCCTAGGGTTTGTGGCAGTGGCTATGACATTTGAACTCAGTGGCGCCGGATAGAAAGAATCGGTATGACCGATTTTGACTTTGGGTTTAGGTCATATGAGGATGTGAGAAAGTAGTTGAGGGTATTTTGAGCATATCACTAAGCACTTGAAGCAAGAGGCTCATTAAGAAACACCTCATCCCTCTTTGATAGTATTGGCTTTTCCTATAGACTCAATGTGATCTTGGATCACTAAAATGTAAAATGAAGAGTCTTGAGCTTTTGAGCTTGAGCCAATCCTTTGTCCTTGATATTTTGAGGGATCCACTTTCATCATCCATGCCATGCCATTCATTGAGCTCTCCTGAAATAATAGTCTTGGAATATCATTAGCTCAATGAGCTATATGTTGTTATGAATTACCAAATCCACCTAGGGATAGTTGCACTTTCAGAAGCATACACCAGAAGGGAGCTATAGTCCCCACTCAACAGTTCCCTACATCGAATGCGCGTTCCCGACATGGACAGCCACAACAACTGTAGGGCCATCAACAAGTCAGCACATGATGCTCACTCCTATGGATGGCAGCCAGATAGGTTGTACTCTCATCTTACTTGTGTGCAACATTTATGGCTTCATTATTCATCTAAGCATGGAAAATAGATCATCACATTTCACTGTATATTCATGTTGATCTCTTACGGGTCTTGTTCAGGAGTTAACGTTGTTCCATAGTTCAGCTAATATACTTGTTCTTTAGGTAACGTTGTTCCATAGTTATCATCCATCAGCCAATGCTATCCCACAGGCTGGTGATTATAGTATTATACCACTTCTAGTATTACCTATGTTGTTCTTTAATACTTTTGTGTGCCATCTAGTTAATCTCGAGTACAAACGATACATATTCTGTAGCTTTCATCTGTGTTCTCCCTTTAGTTTATGAGACCTGTTGCTCCTAGTTAACCCCAGTCCTACTATTTATGTCATCTCCTACAGGCACTCATTACATAAATCTAACTACTAGTTGTCTTCCATGCATGTCAGATATAATTGCACACACTGATATATCCACAAGAACCTCAGGGAGCAATGTAAAGGCCAATAAACTTGATGTCAATGATACCCAATATGATGGAACATGTAAAGGCAGTTCTTCAGAAGTCTTGCAGAAAGATGATGAATCCTCTTCACCCCACAAGGTCCTTGCTCTAACTTGGCCTGTGATATGGGTACAACATTCATATAATGTCCTGGAGTGTATCTACTATGTTGCAATGCCAAGTGCTTAGCATGCTGATCATGAATGCAAATATGTCATGCCCTCATGTTTTTCAGTACCTATTCCATTCATGATAATATGTTTTCAAATTAAAGTATTGTCATTCTACTCTATCACAATGCCATCTGCTTAATTTGGACATCATGCTTCTGAATATCTTATGCATTGTTATTCATCATTATGTACTTCATCTGTCTACCATACCATGTTTTTTTACATTGAAGTGTCGTTCTAGTGCTCTGTTGCAATGCCATCTTAGTTTCCCAATCATACATGTGTATGTTGCCTTAGTTATTTCTGTACGTATTCCGCTAGCATACAGTTTTACATTCAGCTAGTGTTTTTTTGCTGTGTTGTCCTGTCGTATCCCTAGCTCTTACACCATACTCCCTCCGTCCGGATTACATGTTGCCGAAATGGATACAAAGGATGTATCTAGAACTGAAATACACCTAGACCCATCCATTTTTTCCGGATGGAGGGAATACATGTCAATATGTCATGCCTTTCTATTCTTCAGTACCTATTCCATCTCTCTGTTGTAGCATGTTTTCTAATTAAAGCATAATTCTTCTATACAAGGCATGCAAGGGGAAGACGACTATGTTAGAATCTGAAGGGTTACAAACAAGGCCTTTGCAAAAGATCCAAACGCCAGGAGATAATAAACCAACTCCAGTTTTTATAGATACTGCTCCAGCACAGAGAAACCCAACTCCTACTGATAATAAGCAGATTCCAGTGGCCAAAGAACTAGTCCGCTCCAGTCCAGCAAAAATATGTCAACTCCATTCTAAGAAGCGTGTGCGTATCCTTGCATCATGAAATTTTATAGCATGCTGATCATATTTTGTACATGTTTCTTACCCATCTTTCTTTCAGAAAATAAGCTTAACAGACAGAAGAATTTCTGCAATGGTATCGTTTATGAGGAAAGATTCTTGCAGGAATTCTTTGTGCTCCAATGTAGATGTAAGTACCTATTGTATATCACTCTTTTTACATCAGCATGTATTTTGTTAATCGGCGTGAATCCAACCTTTATCTGATCTAAATTTAGTTGTAGCAAAATGTATGATTAAAGCCACAATGTTGATTTTTGTAAGGAAAACTGCCTGGTAGTTTTGCATCCTGAGCTGCATGAGTGTACTATCTCATATGAGTGGGTTTTAATACTTTGGTTCTATAGTGGGTTTTTAGTGTTTTTTTATTGTGTTGTCCTGTCGTATCCCTAGCTCTTACATCATACTCCCTCCCTCCGGATTATATGTCCCAGAAATGGATAAAACTGGATGTATCTAGAACTGAAATACGCCTAGACCCATTCATTTATTTCCGGATGGAGGGAATACATGTCAATATGTCATGCCTTTCTATTCTTCAGTACCTATTCCATCTCTGTTGTAGCATGCTTTATAACTGAATCACCATTTCTTGTATATAAGGAATGCAAGGGGAAGACGGCTATGTTAGAATCTGAAGGGTTACAAACCAGGTCTTTGCAAGAGATCCAAACGCCAGGAGATAATAAACCAACTCCATTTTTCATAGATATTTCCACGACAGTTGGCGCCCACCATGGGGTTATCACACGATAATTTCGAGTTCTTGAAGGGAAACTTCGAGGGACTAAAAGGGTACGCGGTTAGCCGGATGACCAAGAGTCGTCGCGGCAAGCTCTACATCGATGACGAAGGCTGGGGCCCCGAGGCCGGCTCAATTGAGTATGGGTATCGGGTCCCCTTCAGAGGAATTCATGTCTTCATCGGCAAGATCGGCGAACCGGGCCCTGAGCCGGACATCTGCACCGACCTCGTCGAGACGGCTCAGCGTGCGAGCCCTGCCTGAGTTCAACCCACCATGAAGCTGGCGTTCGTAGGATGCATCCACGGTACCGAATCTGAACCGGTATCTGATGGTGAGATGGCTATCTACTCCGACGGCGAATCATCTACCGGAGAGATTGAGTCGTTGTATCAAGTTGAGGGTGGCCTGTTTGGGGGTTATTCCGATGGCAATAGTATTCCAGAATCCTTTGAACCACCAAATCGGGTTGCGATCTTCATGGACGGTACATAGTCAACATTGCAAAATTCCACTGCAGCAGCGATGAATTCCGGATCGGCAGCCGGGGCAGGAGGCCCCGCGCACCGGCCGGCTCAAGTTCTTTCCGGTTTGTTGGACGCCTGGTCGACGTTGTTGTCCACGGCAGTTACCCTGGAGACTCAAGATCGGCATAATGCGGAGGTTGCCAAGATGAAGGACCAGATAACACAGGCCAAGGAGGACTTGGCGGCTGAGGAAGCCAGGATAACTGAAGACTGTGTCGCTTTAGATGCTCAGTCACAGTAGATCCAGGCGCAGAATTATCGGCTTATGTTGGATCAGAACACATCAAACGAAGTATTGCGGAGGAGGCATCAGTCTCGCCTGCCGACGGATTACAATGCGATGAATCTCTTCAGTACGCCAGGAGCGGGGACCAGCAATGCAGCAACGGTAAACCGGACTGCGGTACCTAGGACCAGAATGCCGGATCAGCCACGGGTGATGGGCCCGCCTCGACGAACATATAACCCGCCGCAGTACAAAACACCCCCGCCGGGTCATTTTCCCACCCCTTTGGATAACATGATCGCTGCGGCATCGAGGTTGGCAGCTATTCCAATAGAGGGTGAGTCACTAGCATCGGTTGAGACGCGGCGGGCTAGGGATCTTCTTCATACCGCCATGCTGCAGCAGCAGGCCTATTCATACAGCCGAGACAAGATTCATTCAACTCCTCGCCCGAGCAAGAGCTACAGCAGGCACATGGATGAACCGGCTGTATCAAGTAGTGTGCGGGACCATGACGCCCCTCGAGGGCCTATTCCGGTGCGCGGTGGTACAAATGCTTAGGACGTGGTGGATAATGGTAGAGCACGAAGGGAGGCCGCATTAGCAGCGCAGTACGCGGGTCATCATCCGCCCGCCCCGGTTCAACTAGCTGCGTCAGTAGAACGAGGACTTGCTTTCAGATCTTGAGGAGTGTCATGTCTTACCCCAGCTCTGCGTAATGTGCGGTTACCCAAGGATTTTAAGGGCCCGCGTAAGGTGCCTAACTACACTGCTGATTTACCCCCCGAGTCATGGGTTGAGAGCTACGAGATGGCTATGGAGATGCTGGAAGTGGATGAAGCGGCGTGTGCAAAGTACTTTAACATGATGTTGGAAGGAACAGCTCGCACTTGGTTAAAGAGCCTGCCTGCTAACTCCATCGGATCATGGGACCAATTGAAGGCCCAGTTCATAGCAAACTTCAAGGATACATGCAAACAACCCATGTCCATTGTGGATCTGGCTGCTTGTGTTCAAGGAGAGAACGAGTCAACAACTCATTGGGTGCGCCGGGTTTCAGAAATCCTACATTCGTCGGACCGCATCAATGCTGATACATCGATTGTGACATTGGATGGGTAATTGCCGGTTTAAGTCGCTGAAGATGAAGTTGGGACGGCTCAAGCGCCACTTCAACGATATGGGAACACTCATGGCAGCTCTGGTTAAATATGCTGATTCTGATAATACCAATGATCCCGATTCTAACGAAGAGAAACCGGAGAAGGTAAAGAAGAATGCCAGTACAAAAGGACAGCATAACCAGGCGAGCCATGGGAATAATGGTAAGCGTAAAGAGGATAATTCAGATTTTGTGGCTAACACCAATGTGCAGGGTAATACGCAGCGTCGTAAGGCTAAACCGCCCCAGCACGATGGAGGCATGAATCTGGAGCGCCTGTTAAACCAGCCCTGCCAAAGCACGGAATGAAGGAGGTTCTGGCCACGCACCTCTGGAAGGATTGCTTCATTATGAAGAGTTCAAAAATTCTGATCTCTTCCGGTATGACCAGGGTCCGTCTGGCGGTTCAGGTCCAGGATTTCACGGGCTGGGTTACGGCGGCGGCGGTTCAAACTCTGGATTTCAGGATAATCAGGGCAACCAGAACAACCAAGGTGGTCAAAATCAATAGAACAATCAGGGGAATCAGCAGCAATCAGGTTATCAGAGTAACCCAAAGCAGTTGAATGGTGGGCAGTATCATGTTGTTACCACTAGCTTATGCAAGCGAGATCAGAAGCTTCAAAAGAGGGCAGTTAATGCGGTTCAGCCGGCAGTACCTCGTTACTTGCATTGGTCCGAGCAGCCCATTGTGTGGAGCAGAGAGGATCATCCGCCCCAGATTGATAATCCGGGTCACCTGGCTTTGGTTGTGGCACCTCATGTCGGGGGTTATAAGTTCACCAAGGTACTCATGGATGGGGGGAGCGGCATCAACATCCTATATTATGAAACCTTCCGTCGCATGGGATTGACGGATAAGAATCTTAAACCGTCGAACACTGTTTTTCACGGTGCAGTACCAGGTAAGGTATATCCAGTTGGCAAGATAGCTTTGGAAGTTGTGTTTGGTGATGAGCATGATTTCAGGTCAGAAACATTGACCTTTGAAGTGGTGAAAATCCAGAGCCCATATCACGCCCTGTTTGGACGGCCGGCTTACGCAAAGTTCATGGCGAGGCCCTGTAATATTTACTTGCAGCTCAAAATGCCGGGTCATAAGGGGACAATCATTGTGCACAGGAGTCGTGAGATCTCTTTGGACTGTGAAGAGAGTGATGCGGCCTATGCTGAGTCCGTTTGTGCAACAGAAGAGTTGAAGTTCTACAAGGACAATGTTGATCCGGCAGATATGACTCCTCTGAAGAAGCCCACCATAGAGCATGACCCGACCCTGAAGTTTAAACCGGCTAACGAGACTAAATTGGTTGATTTTGTTCCTGGCGATTCATCTAAACAGTTTAGTATCAGCACCACTCTGGATCCAAAATAGGAAAGCGCGCTCATCGAGTTCATCCGTGAGAACCGGGACATCTTTGCATGGAAGCCTTCTGATATGCTAGGTGTACACAGGGAACTCACTGAGCACATTCTTAATATTGAACCTATGTTCAAACCAGTCAAGCAATTCCTCCGCCGTTTCAATGAGGAAAGGCGCAAGGCTATTGGGGAAGAGGTATCCCGGCTCTTAGCAGCAGGGTTTATAATCGAAGTTTTTCATCCAGAGTGGCTGGCTAATCCGGTGCTAGTGCTTAAGAAAAATGGCACTTGGCGAATGTGTGTGGATTACACAGACTTGAACAAGGCTTGTCCGGCTGATCCTTTTGCTCTCCCTCGTATTGATCAGATCATTGATGCTACGGCGGGTTGTGAGCGTTTGAGTTTTTTGGATGCTTATTCTGGATATCATCAGATCAAGATGGCAGTTAAGGACCAGGAGAAGACAGCCTTTATCGCTCCCTTTGGAGCCTTCTGCTATGTATCTATGCCTTTTGGTCTCAAGAGTGCCCAGGGAACTTACAAGCGATGTGTGCAGAATTGTCTTCATACTCAGATTGGGCGCAATGTTCATGCTTATGTGGATGATATTGTGGTAAAATCCAGGAAGAAGGTGACATTGATAGATGACCTCAACAAGACCTTCGACAAACTTCGGGTTTATAAGATGATGCTCAATCCGGACAAGTGCGTCTTCGGTGTTCCAGCAGGCAAACTCTTGGGTTTTCTGGTATCTAACTGGGGCATTGAGGCTAATCCGGAAAAGATCAAGGCTATTACCTCTCTGGCTAAACTGGCGTGTATAAACGATGTTCAAAGGCTGGCGGGTCGTATTGCGGCTCTAAGCCGGTTTATCAGTAGATTTGGAGAGAAGGCGATCCCCCTCTATCAGATGTTGAAGAAGACAGAAAATTTTGTTTGGAGTGATCCTGCTAATGCGGCGTGTGAGGATTTAAAGAGGTAGTTGGCTGAACCACTGGTTCTTGCTGCTTCGGTTGATAAGGAGCCGTTGTTGTTATACGTGGCTGCTAATGCTCGGGCTGTGAGCGTAGCCATTGTGGTGGAATGCAAGGAGGCTGGGAAGGAATATCTGCTTCAAAGGTCGGTTTATTATATCAGTGAAGTGCTAATTGAGTCAAAGCAAAGATATCTGCATTGGCAGAAGCTAGTGTATGGGGTTTTCATGGCAAGTCGGAAGCTTAAACAGTACTTTTAGGGCCACCCCATCACAGTGGTCAGTTCCGCTCCTTTGGGGGATATAATCCAGAACAGGGAGGCAACTGGCCGGGTTGCTAAGTGGGCTATTGAGCTTTGACCACACGGTTTGAAATACATGCCTCGCACAACCATCAAGTCTCAGGCTCTTGTGGATTTCATCAATGACTGGACAGAGTTGCAGGCACCGGAAGAAAACCGGGTAGCACATACTGGACTATCCACTTTGACGGGTCCAGACAATTGGAGGGCTCGGGGGCTGGAGTTGTCCTTACTTCCCCTCGAGGTGATAAAATTCATTATGTTCTCCGCTTAATGTTTCCCTGTACTAACAATGCAGGTGAGTATGAGGCCTTACTCCATGGTCTTCGAGTGGCTAAGGAAATGAACTTAAGCCGGGTACGATGCTTTGGAGACTCTAAGCTAGTGGGTCAGCAAGTTTTAGGTACTTCGGATTCCAAGGATCAACTCATGGCGGCTTACCGACGCGAAGTGGATATTGTGGCTGGTTATTTCAAGGGTTATCAGGTTGAGCACATTGATCGGTGCAAGAATGAAGCGGCAGATGCTTTGAGCCGACTAGGATCTCAATGTAAATCGGTACCACCCAATACCTTTCTGGATATCCTGCATAACCCGTCTGTTAAGTTGCCTACAGAGGAGGATTTAGCTATTCCTGATCCGGAGGCATAGTTGGTGGCCGCTTTACATGTAATTCCGGATTGGACGGTTCCATATTTGGCATATATGAACCGAGGTGAGTTACCAGAAGATGAAGTTCTGGCCAGACAGATAGTCCGGCGATCAAAGTCCATGGTTATTCACAATGCGAGTTACATCACTGCAGTGTCTCAGGTGTGTTCCAGCATTGTGTTTCTCCTGAGGAGGGCCAAGAGATTTTGCGTGAGATCCATGAAGGAGATTGTGGTCACCAGCCAGTTCAAAATCCTTGGTTGCTAAAGCTTTTTGTCATGGTTTCTATTGGCTAACGGCTCATGTTGATGCCAAGGACCTGGTAAAGCGGTGTGATGCTTGTCAGAAGTTCTCACGATGAGCTCATGTTCCGGCTCAGGAGCTACGGATGATTCCAATCACTTGGCTGTTTGCTACTTGGGGGCTTGATATGGTAGGGCCTTTTAAGCGATCCAAGGATAACAAGACCCACCTGTTGGTGGAGGTTGACAAGTTTACTAAGTCGAATCAGAGCCCATAAGCAAGTGTGATGCAGCCACGGCGGTTCAATTTATCAAAAAGGTGATCTTCCATTTTGGTTTTCCACACAGCATCATCACAGATAATGGCACGAACCTTTCCAAAGGTGAGATGGAAGAATTTTGTCAACGAGAGCACATCCGGCTTGATGTGTCGTCCGTGGCTCACCCCCAATCCAATGGTCAAGATGAGAGAGCTAATCAAGAAATCTTGAAGGGTATCAAGCCCTGGCTTATGGTTCCTTTGAAACGGACGCCGGGTTGTTGGGTGGAGGAGTTACCATCTGCGTTATGGAGCATAAACACCACCCCAAATCGGTCTACGGGTTATACACCTTTGTTCATGGTTTATGGGGCAGAGGCAGTCCTCCCAAGTGATATTCGTCATGACTCGCCCCGGGTTGCCAATTATGTTGAAGTGGACAATGAGCAAGCACGTCAAGAAGCGTTGGACCTATTAGATGAAAAGCGGGACATGGCGTTGGCTCGTTCGGCGGTTTATCAACAAGACCTGCGGCGTTATCACAGCCGCCGGGTTAAAACAAGAACCTTTCAAGAAGGCGACTTAGTGCTTCGGCTCATCCAGGATCAGACCGATATGCACAAGCTATCCCCACCTTGGGAAGGGCCCTTTTTGGTCAGCAAGAATCTGCACAACGGATCATACTACCTCATCGATGTTCGAGATCACAAAGACTTACGCAAATCGGAGGAGGAGACCCGTCGGCCGTGGAATATATCTCATCTTCGGCCTTACTAGACCTGAGCCATAGGCTCTTTTTATGTACATATTTTGACAATGTATATATTATGATTAATATAATAAACCGGCATCCTTGCTATAAGCAGGGTCTTTGCTGTTTTTTCCAATATCTTCTGATTACATGGGGGCTTTAGCTGACAAAGCGGAGTTCTACCTATTTTTCCGGCTATCACGCCACAATACAGCTTGGGAGCTTCACACCCAAGGGGCCAAAGAGAGTCTAGTTGCTATGCACATCTCAAACATAGGCACCCATTGAGCACAGCTCACAAAGTTACTTGGGGGCTCTTTGTGCACTGCAACAAAGAGCTTGAAAGGACCCTTGTAATATGCTATCAAGCACGGCTTGGAAGCCTGGTGTATTCACCTAAACCCCCGGGTTAACCTGCCTTCATCAAGTAAGCCACTCCTATATAGCTAATCCTGGCATGACCCGTCAAACATTTGACAAGTCAATCTTATACAGACCCTGAACTTGTCAAAGTTAAAACGACGATTGGTTAGTTGGAGGCCCATCTTGAAAGGCTTTGCAAAATGGTTTAACTCAGCGGCCTGGCAGCCCATGAAAAGCCTCGAATTTGGGCCTAGCAGCCCTTGAAAAGCCTCGACTACACAGTTTTATTTGCCTTTGTCAAGATTTGTTCTTTGATGAAATTTTATGTTGAACCGGCGTCTATTGACCCGACATGGCTATCTGTTATCATATTAACCCGGTGTTTGTTAACCCGGCTTGGCTTTCAGCTACAAGTTGTCAAACCACATTCAATTTTAAACCGTGTTTCTTAACCCGGTCTGGCATTGACTATAAGTCACCAGGATGGTCATCCGGTGTTTATCATAGCCCGGCATGACTTATTATGCAGCAGTACAACATGGTGGGAGTTATCAACACTCAAGATTTAGGTTATCACCCTTACTACGCAAGTTGGTAAACCAACGATGTGGTTCATATCACATGTATGATATATTTCATATGTTATTTCTTTACAGCCTTGGTTATAAAAACTCTGGTTCTATATTGGATATCATAACCCGTCTGGCGGTAAACCGCCAGGACACATTTAAGTTTTCCAAATGCAGAAGGCAGGATTTTATGAAAAGTACAAAGGCATATGAGCAAGCATAGCAACAATCATAAAGGATTGCAGTATCATGTAGCAGTGCACGATGGCACAAGATCAAAGTATTTTCAACTAGCCTATTACAAGGCATTTTGATGCCCAAAAATAATAACTGTTTGTTGCATCAACTAAAGTCTGCGAAGCTACAACCAGCTGCCGGATTATGACTCATCGCCAGGCTGACGAGAAGTTGATGGATCATCTTGCGCCGGTTCAACCTCCTCCTCCCCACCCAGTGGCTGGAAGTCAAGGGTGGCCCAGTCAATCCGGGTTAAATCTTGGAAGACAGCTTCGACACTTAGAAGATGGGACGGTTCAACGTCAGGGGCATAGGTGTGCTTACGAATTGGCGGGATAAGATTCTACACTTCCTTCACAGCCGCATCAACCCGTTTGTTGTCTGCATCATAGCTGGACCGATGCACAGACAAGTCAACCTCTTCGGCCAATTGGGTTGCCAGCGGGCACATCTCCTTTGTCAGGGCTTTGAGGGCTTCATTATCAAATTCTGACCCGTCCTCTTGTTGGCCAGGATAGCCCTTTGCGATATCTGCCAGATCAAGATCCGCAATCCAAGCTTTGGTCCGAGTCAGTGATGTTAAAGCGCCAGCCCTTGCAGCGGATTGCTTTAACTCTTCTATCTAGGCAGCGATCATAGATAATTTGGCCAACGTATCCTTGATCAAGGTTGGTGCCAGTTTGTTGTATGAGGCCGCACAGATGACTCGTTAAGCACCGGTATACAGTTGTTCTATCAATGTATAGGCTGCTTTCAACTTCATCCGCATATCCGAGCCCAGATGAGCAACACGACTACCTGCAACGGTTTAAGAATTTGTTGTTAAACCGACAACTTCAAAGATGTTTAAGCAAGGTTGTTACAAAGAGTACTTACCAAATATTGCAGAAGTCATAGCATTGACTCGATGCTTTAGCCCAGTTAGCTCTTCCGCCACCGGTTTATGAGTTGCCTCAGCGTCTTCAGCCCGCTTTAATAGAGCAGCCTTCTTGGTTTCCCAGTCCGCCCGCTCGTTTTTGGAACCATCCTTTAATTGCTCCATGGCAGTTAAAGCGCCCTTCAGTTCATCTTTGGCCTTGGAGGTTTCTGCTTGCTGGGACTTGATATTTTCTTGAAGATCGGCAATTTGGGAATCTTTGTTGCTCATGTCAGCCTGCAAAAGACAAATGATGAAGATGTTAATATTTTCTCAATGTTCCAAGCATATAACAAGTTATACACTTGGCACTTGGGGGCTAATGCAGATTGCTTCTGTTTTGGCTGCTATTTAAAGTCCCAAGGGTCAATACAAGTATTCATCTTGGCACTTGGGGACTAATTCGTAATTGATCAGAAAAATCAATGGTGAAGGACTTAAACAAGGACAAGTTTTGAACAGAAAGTCCTGGTTCATCTTGAAGCAGTAAACCGGCCCTTGGGGGCTATAGTGGAGTTGATATATAGGGGTTTGGAATGGAAGTTACCTCATAGCGTTCCTTCATCATGTTGACTAAACCGGCCTCATATTCACGGCTTGTGTACAGGTGGTTTAGAAATCCTCAATGGAGCTCCTGAGTACTGAGATGAGCATAGCTTGTCAAATCAGTCTTTCATTTGCCTTTCTCCACAGCAGCAGATTCCACTTTGCACTATGCTTGGACAAAACGACAGGGTTGCCAGGAGACGTGTGGCCAAACCCGGTAATCACAACATCATCAATTGTTGTATTTGGGCTCGCCGATTTATCTGAGGCTTTGGCTGGGCTAGGCGGATCAGCAGGTGGACTTGGAGGGTTGGCAATTGGGCTTGGTGGATCGACATGAGGATTAGCCGAGTCAGCTTCTGGCGGATCAACATAAGTGTCCTGACCTTGTGGTGCAGGTTGATACGTCTCCAACGTATCTACTTTTCCAAACACTTTTCCCCTCGGTTTGGACTCTAACTTGCATGATTTGTATGAAACTAACCCGGACAAACGCTGTTTTTAGCAGAACTGCCATGATGTTGTTTTATGTGTAGAAAAGCAAAGTTCTCGGAATGTCCTGAAAATCCACGGAGGCACTTTTTGGAATTAATAAGAATTTCTGGGCGAAAGAAATACACTAGGGAGCCCACGGGCTGTCCACGAGACAGGCCCCCCCAGGGCGCGCCCTCCTATCTCGTGGGCCCCCTGGACCTCCACCGACAACAACTCCAACTCCATATATTCCGTCTCGCGGAGAAAAAATTCAAAGAGAAAGTTTCATCGCGTTTTACGACACGGAGCCGCCGCCAAGCCCTAATCTCTCTCGGGAGGGCTGATTTGGAGTCCGTTCGGGGCTCTTGGAGAGGGGGAGTCGTCGCCGTCTTCATCATCAACCATCCTCCATCACCAATTTCATGATGCTCACCGCCGTGCGTGAGTAATTCCATCCTAGGCTTGCTGGACGGTGATGGGTTGGATGAGATTTACCATGTAATCAAGTTAGTTTTGTTAGGGTTTGATCCCTAGTATCCACTATGTTCTGAGATTGATGTTGCTATGACTTTTTTATGCTTAATGCTTGTCACTAGGGCCCGAGTGCCATGATTTCAGATCTGAACCTATTATGTTTTCATGAATATATGTGTGTTCTTGATCCTATCTTGCAAGTATATAGTCACCTATTATGTGTTATGATTCGACAACCCCGAAGTGACAATAATCGGGATACTTCTCGGTGATGACCGTAGTTTGAGGAGTTCATGTATTCACTATGTGTTAATGCTTTGGTCCGGTTCTCTATTGAAAGGAGGACTTAATATCCCTTAGTTTCCACTAGGACCCCGCTGCCACGGGAGGGTCGGACAAAAGATGTCATGCAAGTTCTTTTCCATAAGCACGTATGACTATTTACGGAATACATGCCTACATTACATTGATGAATTGGAGCTAGTTCTATATCACCCTATGTTATAACTATTGCATGAGGAATCGCATCTGGCATAATTATCCATCACTGATTCATTGCCTACGAGCTTTTCATATATTGTTCTTCGCTTATTTAATTTTCCGTTGCTACTGTTACAATTACTACTCAAAAACCCAAAAACATTTATCTTTATTTTTGCTACTGTTACTTTTATTATCATACCACTTTTGCTACTAAATACTTTGCTGCATATACTAAGTTATCCAGGTGTGGTTGAATTGACAACTCAACTGCTAATACTCAAGAATATTCTTTGGCTCGCCTTGTGTCGAATCAATAAATTTGGGTTGTACTTCACCCTCGAACGCTGTTGCAATCCCCTACACTTGTGGGTTATCAAGACTAATTTCTGGCGCCGTTGCTGGGGAGCATAGCTCTATTCTCTGAGTCACTTGGGATTTATATCTGTTGATCACTATGAAGAACTTGAAAGACGCTAAAACCAAGATTTTGCCCTCAACTATGAGAGAAGGTAAGGAACTGCCATCTAGCTCTGCACTAGATTCTCCTTCCATTATTAGTAGGCTTGCGACACCTAAACCTGCTACTGCTATGAATTCTGATATGTCGCATGTTATTGATGATGCCACTTCTGCTATGCATGATGAAACTACTTCTGTGCTTGATACTACTTTGCCATTAGGTGAATTTCTTGATCAACAACTTGCTAGAGTTAGGGTGAATGAAATTACTGAAGATCCTATTACTGATGATAGTGATGATGAAGGTTGTCCCAATGATTATGTATTGTCTGTTGCTCGTAAGGGATATGTTATGAATGAAGAAGCTGCTAGGGAAATCTTTGCTTGCAATGATAGAAATGATCTTAAGAAATTATTAGCTAAATGGAAGCAGCAGTCTCTTAATGCTAGAATGAAACCTTCCCCTGCTTTTGCTACTTCACCTATCTGTGTTACTGATAAGGATTATGAATTCTCTGTTGATCCTGAGATTATTACTCTAGTTGAATATGATCCTTTTTATGGCCTTGAATCCGAAACTGTTGTGGCACATCTGACCAAGTTGAACGATATAGCTACCCTGTTTACTAATGATGAGAAGTCTCGCTATTTTTATATCCTTAAGATCTTTCCGTTCTCGTTAAAGGGTGATGCTAAGACTTGGTATAATTCTCTTGCTCCTGGTTGTGTGCGTAGTCCCCAGGATATGATTTATTACTTCTATGCTAAATATTTCCCTGCTCATAAGAAACAAGCTACCTTGCGGGAAATATATAACTTTGTGCAAATCAAAGAAGAGAGTCTCCCACAAGCTTGGGGGAGGCTTCTCCGGTTACTTAATGCTTTGCCTGATCATCCTCTTAAGAAAAATGAAATACTTGATATCTTTTATAATGGACTAACTGATGCATCCAAGGACTACTTGGATAGTTGTGCTAGTTGTGTTTTCAGGGAAAGAACAGTCGATGAAGCTGAAATATTATTGAATAATATGTTGACTAATGAAGATAATTGGACTCTTCCTGAGCCAATTCCTGAAGCAACTCCTGAACCAATTGAGCCAACTCCTGAGCCTATTCCTAAACCCACTCCGAAGAAGAGAGGTGTTTTATTTCTCAGCCCTGAAGATATGCAAGAGGCAAAGAAATCAATGAAAGAAAAAGGTATTAAAGTTGAAGATGTTAAGAATTTACCTCCTATTGAAGAAATACATGGTCTTAATATACCGCCTGTTGAAGAACCATATTGTCTTCATAACCCGACACAGGTAGTAAAGGTAAATTCTCTCTATAGATATAATAAAGTTGAAATCCCCTCTACTAAGTTTCATAGCCCATGCTTAGATGAATTTGATGACTTTATGTCTAGACAAGAAAGTTTTAATGCTTATGTTGGTAGAGAGTTAAAGAATAATGCTTTCGAGATAGGACGTGTAAGTGATAATCTGGCTAGAGTTAAAGATGAACTTCACCTTGTTAGCAAATATGCTTCTATGGTTACTACTCAAGCTGAGCAAGTACTTAAAGTTCAAAATGATTTGCTTGAGGAATTAAATAATAAAAATGAATTTGCTGTTAGAGTGGCTACTAGAACTGGTAGAATGAGTCAGGAACCTTTGTATCCTCAATGCCACCCTAAGAGAATCGAGCAGGATTCTCAGAGAAATAATTTAGAGGCACCTAGTTCTTCCAAAAAGAAGAAGAAGAAGAAAAATGATAGGACTTTGCATGCTTCTAGTGAACCTACTATAGACACACCTGAGAATCCAAATGATATTTCTATCTCTGATGCTGAAACTCAATCAGGTGATGAACATGAACCTAGTGATACTGTTAATGATAATGTTCATGTTGATGCTCAACCTAGAAAAAATAATGATGTAGAGATTGAACCTGTTGTTGATCTTGATAACCCACAATCAAATAATCAACATTATGATAAGGGGGATTCTGTTGCTAGGAAGCACGGTAAAGAAAGAGAACCATGGGTTCAGAAACCCGTGCCCTTTCCTCCTAAACCATCCAAGTCCAAGGATGATGAGGATTTTGAGCACTTTGCTGAAATGATTAGACCTATTTTCTTACGTATGCCATGATATGCTCAAAGTAAATCCTTATGCTAAGTATATGAAGGATATTATTACAAATAAAAGAAAGATACCGGAAGCTGAAATTTCCACCATGCTTGCTAATTACACCTTTAAGGGTGGAATACCAAAGAAACTTGGAGATCCGAGTGTGCCAACTATACCATGCTCCATTAAAAGAAATTATGTTCGAACTGCTTTATGTGATCTTGGAGCCGGTGTTAGTGTTATGCCTCTCTTTATATCGTAGACTTGAATTGAATAAGTTGACACCTACTGAAATATCTTTGCAAATGGCTGATAAATCAACTGCTATACCTGTCGGTATTTGTGAGGATGTGCCTATTGTGGTTGCAAATGTCACTATCTTAACGGACTTTGTTATTCTTGATATTCCTCAGGACGATAGTATGTCTATTATCCTTGGTAGACCTTTTCTTAACACTGCAGGGGCTGTTATTGATCGCCACAAAGGCAATGTCACTTTTCATGTTAATGGTAATGAGCATACATTACACTTTCCAAGGAAACAATTTCAAGTTCATAGCATCAATTCTATTGAAAAAGTTCCAACTATTATTTTTGGAGGTTTTGAATCCTTTCCCTACTGTCAAGAAAAAGTATGATATCCTTATTGTTGGGGATTTTCATATCCCCGTTGAGGTAACTTAGTGTTATTCGAAATTTCTCCGGTTTCGTGTTATTCGAAATGAGTTTGTTAACGAGACTTGATCAACCTTGTTATTGGAGTCATTTTGATGATCACGAGATGGATGAAACTAGAAGGCACAACCTTCTGTACCCTCTTTTTACTTTTTGTTATTTAGAATAAATAAAGAAAAAATAGTATTATCCGTCTGTTTTCTGATTTATCCGTGCAATAAAAAATAGTCCGAAAATAAAAGTGCTCCAAATGCCCTGCAAATTTAGTATGATTTTTTCTGGAATATTTGAGGATTTTAGGCACTGAAAACACTGCAGGAGGGGCAAGCACCAGGCCACGAGAGAGGAGGGTGCCCCCCCTCTATAGGGCGCGCCCCCTGTCTCGTGGGCCCCTGGTGGCCCCCCTCCGCTTATGCCAGCACTCACACACTTCATCTTCTACCCAAAAGAATCCCCATCTAGCTCAAGCACGAGTTCTAGCTCGTTTTGCTGCAATTTTCGATCTCCTAGCTCAAAGCTCCATTCACAAAACTGCTTTTGGAGATTGTTGTTTGGTATGTGACTCCTCCATGGGTCCAATTAGTTTTTGTTCTAGTGCTTTATTCATTGCAAATGTTTGCTGCATAGGTGACCATGTTCTTGAGCTTGCATGTCAAATTTTTGAGGTCCCAAGCAATTCCAATGCATGATATAGGCTCTAGGCACTGGTAGGAGTAGTTGCTACCAATCTTGTTTAGTTTTATTCACTTTTATTTTGAAGTTACTAAAATTTCAGGAATTTTCTGAAAATGTTAAGGAAACTTTTGAGAGGCTCTTCTAGCCAAAGCTCTCAGGAGAAACAAGCCAAAGAGAAGGAAAAAGCCAAGTATAGTCTTCCTCGTTTAGCGGAAGTACGGTCGTGTGAATGGCCATGTGAGGATTTCTTGAAAGAAGCTGGAATTCATGAAGATTTTTATTCTTTGATCAAGACTGCAGGCCTCGCCGGTTTCATCAACGACCGGATCGATTAGTATCTCTTACTCACCAATACTTTCGTGCAAAACTTTTATTATTATCCTAAGAAGTCACCGCCTGCAGTATCATTTCATTTATATGATGAATTCAGAGAAATGTCTTTATGTGATTTTTGCGCGGTGTGTAGGATACCTTATGAGGGAGAATTAGAGGAACCCCATCGTAAAGATGTGGATGGCTTTGTTAATACTATCGTTGTAGAGGAGCCAAAGAAGGGCTCCGAGGAAAAAGTCTCTAGCATACACTTTCCTGTTTTACGCTATTTTGTCATATTTGCCAGTAGATGCTTGATTGGTCATGGACATAGTGGAAACTTGAGCGTTCCTGATATTATCATTCTTCAACATGCCTTGCTTGGAGACAATCACTACTAGGGAAAAGCCTATACACAGAAAGTTACTAGTAGCGAGGGTTAAAAACCCTCGCTACTGCTACTTACCAGTAGCGCAGGTTTTTGAACCTCGCTACTACTAAGTTGATAGCAGCAGCGCAGGTTTTTAACCCTCGCTACTACTAAGCGGTCTCTACCGTGCCCCCCCGGACATGCCATAGAAGTAGCGCGGGTTTTTAAAACCTCGCTACTACTAAGTTTGATAGCAGTAGCGTTGGTTTTTAGCCCTCGCTACTACTAAGTGGTGCCATAGTAGTAGCGAGGGGGTAAAAAACCGCGCTACTACTAAAGGTCCCATTTTCAAACTCTACCCCCCTTGTGGATCGCCTTTTCAGTTTAAAAAAATAAAATAAAATGATGAAAATGTCAAAAAAAATAAAAGAAAATAAGTTTCCCATGTGATATGTGGTCTAGTTGTTGGGAAAATTTGCAAATATGAATTTCGACTTTATTTGCAAAATCTCTCGAGAATTTGTAAAAATGGGCATAACTTTTGCATACTAACTCGGATGAAAAAGTTTTTTATATGAAAAATCATCTACTCGAAAAGTTACATCCAAATTTAACTAGGGGAACCCCGTTAAACATTTTCAAAATCTTCAAAAAACTAACAGAAAAAAGTTACAGGGCTTTTAAGATCTAGAGTGGAAAAAATCGAAAAAATTTCAAACTGTGTGGTCAAACTGTGGTCAAACAGTGATCAAACTAATTATTCTAGAATATTAGTGTTACTAAATAATTATTTTATTTTTTTTGAATTTTGGTCAAATCTGGTCAAACTATGGCCAAACTGTGGTCAAACTATGGTCAAACTAATTATTTAAGAAATATTAGTGTTACTAATTTTTATACTAATTTTTTAGAACAATAGTTTCAAACTCAAATAGAGAAATGTGTGACTTCATGCTCAAGATAAATTCCTGAGGTTAATAGGATTGACATCTTACTATTGTCAGGAAAAGAACAAGTGCAGACTTGGAAACGAGGGAGAATAGAACCCGGAAGTTAACCGTGCTCAGGCTGGAGTAGTGAGAGGATGGGTGACTGTCCGGGAAGTTAGATGATTTGGAATGATGAGGGGTGATTAGAGATTAAATTGAGAAGCAATGAGGGGTGATTAGAGATTAAATTGAGCAGCAATGAGGGGTGATTAGAGATTTGAGGTTAAAATAATTCAAAAATTTGAAAATTAGAGAAAAATCGAAATATTTTTTCAAAAAAATTCAAAAAAACCCGCGCTGGTAGTAGTAGCGCGGGTTTTTACCCACGCTACTACTAAAGGACGCAGTAGTAGCGCGGGTGCGGCCCGCGCTACTGCTATACATTAGTTGTAGCGCCTTATTAGTAGCGCCGGCCCCCGCGCTGCTAATAGGCCCAAAACCCGCGCTGCTGCTAGGCTTTTCCCTAGTAGTGAATACTTTTAGTATGGGTGCCGTCGTTGCTAAACGGCTAGCCCTGAATCGTACAAAAGGCGCCATATTTGGAGGTATCTATGCTTCACGTCTTGATAGAAATTTTCAGATACCCATTAGGCATCTTGAGATAGAGGAGACAATATTGCCTCCTCACATTTTAGATTACAAGAGCATGGTAGCACACAAGTTTACTGTTGACAACGAAGATAGGATGCTCTTGTGTAAACTTAGATTCAATAAGAAACACATTGAGATTATTATTTTTCCTGCGCCTCTATTGTTTGATTTGCTTGAAGAAAATTTTCTTGTCACACCGGAAGCAGTAAACAATCATCGAGCCCAAGCTTTCACTCTAGATCCTGAACCTGAGCCGGAACCTGAACTGGACCCATATCGTGAATCATCTGTCCAGTGGGATCCGGAGATGACCAGCCAGTGATATCCTGATTACACCTCCCATTACACCGGGGAGAGTAGCGGCGGTCCTTGGTACTAGACCAACTTAGGCCAAAAGCCTAAGCTTAGGGGAGTACGTATTTCTCACCGACTTTACATTCATGTTCACACACTAGTCGTCGGTGCTCATACTCTTTCATTATATTATCCATGCTAGTTTAATTTTCTTTTTCTCGCTTTCTTCTTGTGTGTTTGATAAACTTTAATAAAAACCAAAAAAATAGTTAGCTTAATTTCCATGCTTGTAGTAGAAATTAAAATGAAAACCCAAAAAGATTTCTAGTTCTTCTTCTTACTTGTTGGGAGCTTTACCGTGTAAATAGTTTATTTTCTTTTCGTTCCTTTGGGGGTCGGGAAGACCATATTGAAAATGTTTAGTGGCTCTCATATGCATGATTGTTTATTTACCTTAGATCCCATATTATCTTGTCTTCTCTCTTGAGTTGAATGCTTGCAGATTCCAGCGTAGTCCAATGCACGTGCACTCTTATTATTATACACATCGTTCGTTCGTGCAAGTGAAAGGCAATAATGACGATATATGATGGACTTATTGGGATGAGAAAAGCTGGTATGAACTCGACCTCTCTTGTTTTTGTAAATGTGATGAGTTCATCATTTCCGAGTCAGCTATTATGAAGTAAACATATTTGCAATGACATTCAGAGATTATAGTTGCTTGTGCCATGCTTGATTAGCTATGAGTTATAATGGTTTACCTAGTGTGCCAACATGCTATTAAAATGGTTTACCTATATCTTCCATGCTAGGTGGGTTATTCTCAAGAGGAGTGGACTCCGCTCCTCATTCACGAGAAAGGGCTGGTAACCGGGATGCCCAGTCCCATGATCCAAAAAGATCAAAGCAAATCAAAATAATTAAACAAAACTCCCTGAGGGCTGTTGTTAGTTGGAGGCACTCGTTGTTTCGAGCAAGCCATGGATTGATCCTTGTTGGTGGTTGGGGGAGTATAAACCTTTACCATTCTATTTGGGAACTCCCTATAATGCATGTAGTATGGAAGATACAGCCATCTCATAGTTGTTGCGTTGACAGCGAAAGTATGCCGCTCAAAATGTTATTCAATCTCTATTTTAAAATCAAGCTCTGGCACCTCTACAAATCCCTACTTCCCTCTGCGAAGGCCTATCTATTTACTTTTATGTTGAGTCATCACCCTTCTTATTAAAAAGCACCCACTGGAGAGCACACTGTCATTTGCATTCATTATTATTGGTTTATATTGGGTATGACTTGACTGGATCTCTTTTACCATGAATTACAATGTTTAGTCAGTCCTTGATCTTTAAAGGTGCTTTGCATTTATGTTTTGCGGTCTCAGAAAGGGCTAGCGAGATACCATTTTGTTATATCATGTTATGATTGTTTTGAGAAAGTGTTGTCACCCGAGTTTTATTATTATGGCTCGTTAGCTGATTATGCTATTGATATGAGTAATTGTGAGACCTAAGTGTTATTGTGAGTATGGTTAGTTCATAATATTTGCTGAAACTTGAATGCTGGCATTTCATGTTTACAACAACAAGAGCAAACAGAGTTTGTAAAAGTTTTTCTTTATCACTTTCAGTTTATCAACAGAATTGCTTGAGGACAAGAAAAGGTTTAATCTTGGGGGAGTTTATACGTCTCCAATGTATCTACTTTTCCAAACACGTTTGCCCTTGTTTTGGACTCTAACTTGCATGATTAGAATGAAACTAACCCGGAGTAACGCTGTTTTCAGCAGAATTGCCATGATGTTGTTTTATGTGTAGAAAACAAAAGTTCTCGGAATGTCCTGAAAATCCACGGAGGCACTTTTTTGAATTAATAAGAATTTCTGGGCGAAAGACATACACTAAGGGGCCCACAGGCTATCCACGAGACAGGGGGCGCCCCCCCTAGGGCGCGCCGTCCTATATCGTGGGCCCCCTGGACCTCCATCGATGTCAACTCCAACTCCATATATTCCGTCTCCCGGAGAGAAAAAATCAGAGAGAAAGTTTCATCGCGTTTTACGACACGGATCCGCCGCCAAGCCCTAATCTCTCTCGGGAGGGCTGATCTGGAGTCCGTTCGGGGCTCCGGAGAGGGGGATTCGTCGCCGTCGTCATCATCAACCATCCTCCATCACCAATTTCATGATGCTCACCGCCGTGCGTGAGTAATTCCATCATAGGCTTGCTGGACGGTGATGGGTTGGATGAGATTTACCATGTAATTAAGTTAATTTTGTTAGGGTTTGGTCCCTAGTATCCACTATGTTCTGAGATTGATGTTGCTATGACTTTGCTATGCTTAATGCTTCTCACTAAGGCCCGAGTGCCATGATTTCAGATATGAACCTATTATGTTTTAATGAATATATGTGTGTTCTTGATCCTATCTTGCAAGTCTATAGTCACCTATTATGTGTTATGATCCGACAACCCCGAAGTGACAATAATCGGGATACTTCTCGGTGATGACCGTAGTTTGAGGAGTTCATGTATTCACTATGTGTTAATGCTTTGGTCCGGTTCTCTATTAAAAGGAGGCCTTAATATCCCTTAGTTTCCACTAGGACCCCACTACCACGGGAGGGTAGGACAAAAGATGTCATGCAACTTCTTTTCCATAAGCACGTATGACTATTTACGGAATACATGACTACATTACATTGATGAATTGGAGCTAGTTCTATATCACCCTATGTTATAACTATTGCATGAGGAATCGCATCCGGCATAATTATCCATCACTGATCCATTGCCTACGAGATTTTCATATATTGTTCTTCGCTTATTTACTTTTCCATTGCTACTATTAGAATTAGTACACAAAAACCGAAAAACATTTATCTTTACTTTTGCTACCGTTACTTTTATTATCATACCACTTTTGCTACTAAATACTTTGCTGCAGATACTAATTTATCCAGGTGTGGTTGAATTGACAACTCAACTGCTAATACTCAAGAATATTCTTTGGCTCCCCTTGTGTCGAATCAATAAATTTGGGTTGTACTTCACCCTCAAAAGCTGTTGCGATCCCCTACACTTGTGGGTTATCACAGGTTCGTCCGTAGCAATATCAGCATCTCCACCAGCACCTTCTAGGGTCTTCTCCATTTCAAACTCCTCAGTGGGACTATTTGTTTTTGCCTTCTTGCTAAATCAGGCATTGGCTCTACAATATCAAACAGAGGTTAGTATGGTAATCCGGCGCAAGGAGGCAAAGCTTAAAATAATTATACTTACCCAGGGACGGTCTTGAGGGGCGGCATTTGAGTGGTTGATGAATCACCAGAGGATGAATTGGAAGTTACCTGATAACTCGAGTCAAACGGATTAAGTGGGTATCGGAAGCAACCCGCCAAGGGATAAGATTTATTAGAAGAACAACAGACCTCTGGACGACGCTTTCGGTTTGGGGTGTCCGGTAAACCAGAGGAAGTTACTTGCTGGCCACTGTGCCGGGTTGTGCGACGACCTTCATGTTGTTGTGCCTTCAAAGAAAATTGTGGATCCAAATGAGCAAGAGGATGTGAGCGTTTTACTTTCCGGACTGCGCGGCGAACTTTTTGTATTGGCACATGATCTAAATCGGAGGAAAGGGAGATTACCTCTACATGGTCAACACGTCTGGCTTCCGCATCATCCTGATAATGGTCATTGTCAATATGATGTATGAAAAATGAACCAAGGGAGTCAAGTTCTACCTCTGTCTCTGAGTCATCAACATCTTCGGGCGGATCAGAGGAATCAGTGGTTTTCATGTTTGCTGGCTTCTTTGTGGTCTTGCTCTTGGCACGAGGATCTCTCGCAAGTTTGTCTTGAGGTTTTGCCGGTTTGTCTTGAGTCTTCTTCTTCCAGAATGGATCTTTGGCCTGTAGGAATAAACAGAAGGGTATCAGAATGTGTTAAAAGGAGGACGGATTAAAAATAGAAGTATAAAACTCTTACAGCTGGCGGTTTGTTCTTGGCATAAAAGGGACACAGCCCGGTTTTGCTGCATTCAGAGATCAGTTCATCCAGCATCTTCTTCATGGACTCAGTGACCTCGTCATCAGTCATTTGTATTTCAGTGTGCCGTTGAGGATCTTTGACATCCCCGGTGTATTCATGCATTAATCTGGTGCGGCGGCTAAAGGTCAGGATACCCCATGAAACCCAGCAACGGACAAGGTCAATGTCAGTTAAACCGTTTGCTAGAAAAGCCCGGAGCTTAGCAAGTTGTGGTGCATATGTTTGTCGTTCTCTGGCAGTAAGCCGCTGAGGCAGTGGATGTTCATTGCTGAGTCGGTGAGCACGGTAACCCGGCAGAGGATTTTCATCAGCAGGCGCAGTGTTCCGACAGTAGAACCACGTTTGATTCCAATCCTTTGGGTGGTTGTGATGTTTGGCATGAGGAAAATTGACTTCTTTTCTTTTTTGGATCGACACTCCGCCAAGTTCAGTATTGGGGCCGTTAGAAAATTAAGTACGGCGGTTCAAATGGAAGAAGTCTCTGAAAAGTTCAACAGTTGGTTCTTCTTGTAGATAAACTTCATAGAAAACTTGGAAGTTGCAAATATTGGACTCCAAATTCGGTCCAATATCTTGAGGGTGGAGTTGGAAGCTGGTTAGCACATCCCAAAATTTTTTTGATCCGGGAGGGCTAAATCCCCGGTCCAGATGCTGCATAAACACAACCACTTCTCCGTCTTGAGGTTTAGGAGGGTTTTCAGTACCAGGGACTCTCCAATGAATGACCTCCTTCTTGGCTAAAGCGCCAGTCAAAACGTACCCAGTAAGCAGCTCTTCTTTGATCCGGGAAGGAACCCAGTTGCAAGAAGCGAATTGTTTGGCCATTTTTGACGACAAACTGTAAAGGAAGGGCAAATGCCGGTTCACGATTCAAGATTGATGCGCATAAACCGGTGTTAAACCGGGGGATTTAATCAGAGCATGTATGCACGTTAAACCAGATACTGATGCTCAAATCAAGATGGCGGTTTAAGTGAGGGCTAATGGTACCTGGCGGATTATCATTTTCTAAAAGTTAAACCGCCTACAGTGGAAGAAGCAGATCCGAAATTCATGAAGTGCTGAAGAAACAGGTTTCGCAAGATGGTATTATAATTTTGGATCTACCGCGGCCTAGTAAAGAAAAATTTCTGAGCCCTAAAAATGGCGACGGTAGAACATCAACAGTCCAGATGGGATCTATCCAGGAACAACGAGATGCTATGGCGGGGCAGATTAAAACTACGGCTTCGGCCGCGAGAAGAAGTTGTCAGGCTTAGCTAGATTCAATGAGATACTAAGGGAAAGCAGATGAGCACCGATGAACGCTGATGAACACCGAAGAACCATGGAACCCTAATGCGGATCTGATAGTTGAGAAAGGGAGTACTTACCAGTGTTGCGTAGCAGCGGAGGAGTGTCGCAAGGTCTCCGGTATGAACAGGTTGATGAAGCGGCCTAGTCGGTGCAGATTCAAAGGTCGATGGTGACGGCGATGCTCGAGTTCTTCGAGGTCGCGAGGAGGAAGAACATGCGAAGAGGCAAGGGGGGAAATGGAAAGGACCCCCGGTCCTATTTATGAAGGCAAAGGGATACGAGTTAGGCGCGAGAATCAAGGAGTCAAAAACCGGATATCTGATACAGATGACGCCTCGATCTTCGGAGGACAATTAATAAAAGAAGAATATAAATGACATTTTTATGCAGATGATGTCACAGCGGTTTTTGACGACTGCAGAAAATGACGTCACGGCGGTTTACCAGATCAACATGAAGATGTTCAGATCGGAATTTCTCTAAGTTGAAGATTGACATGAATAGGTTCAAACCAATCTGGGGCCTAATGTTGGGGATATGATTACTGAGTTAAACCGCCCAGGAGGGGCCGGATTACACTCACAAGGAGTCCTGCATAAAGAACCTATGAAGACAAAGTACATGGCGCTTTAACTATGGAGGCTTAGAGGCCCAGAGCCCAATGGCGGATTAGGGCCCATAGTGGTAAACCGCCATACATGTATAACTTGTATTGTAAGTTAGGGAAAGGAAGAAACCGAGCCGGACACTTGTATGAGCCGGCCTCAGGATTCTGTAGACCGGCCGGTCGTCAACCTGTGTACATTTAAGGACGACCCAGCGGCGGTTCAGGGACAGGAAATAACAACTCGAGAGATAGGTAAAGCGGATTCGCTCCCAGCTCATCGAGTTCAATCAATCCCACAACAACTGGATCGTAGGCTTTTACCTTCACCGCAAGGGGCCAGACCAGTATAAACTATGCGTGTCCTTTGTTCCGGTTTAACCCCTTCAAGCTAATCTCGTTGTGATGGCTCCATGACTAAGTCCTTTTTTAGGACATCCGACGTGATATTTCCATGACAAGCACAGAGAAACCTAACTCCCACTGATAATAAGCAGATTCCAGTGGACAAAGAACTAGTCCGCTCCAGTCCAGCAAAAAAATGTCAACTCCATTCTAAGAAGCATGTGCGTATCCTCGCATCATGAAATTTCATAGCATTCTGATCATATACATGTTTCTTACCCATCTCTCTTTTAGAAAATAAGGTTAAACGATAGAAGACTTGCTCCATTGGGATAGTATTCAAGGAAAATATGTTGCGGGAATTCTCTGTGCTTCAATGCTGATGTAAGTACCTGTTGTATATCACTATATTTTTACATCAGCATGTATTTTGTTAAACGACACGATCTAACCTTTATCTGATCTAAAATTAGTTGTAGCAAAATGTTAAAGGCGCCAATGTTGATTTTTGTAAGGAAAACTGCCTGGTAGTTTTGCATACTGAGCTGAATGAGTGTACCATCTCATATCACGCACATTACTGAATTGTAGTGCTTCTCTGGTTGCCCATTCATTCATTGTGCCAATGTTGCTTTCGTATTACCTTACCTGGCTGATGATAGTTGTGCCATATTGTGTTAATTTGGTGTAGGCTAGTTTCCCAAACGTTCGTTGTGTCAATGTTGCTTTCCTATTATCTGACTTGGCCAATGATAGTAGTGCTAGTGTGTTAATTTTGTGCAGGCTGCTGAAGATAAGAAGACAAACTCTAAAAACAGCAAGGTACCCCATTGTTTCTTTCCAGTAAATCTAGGCCAGGTAATATGACAATAACTCATGATTAATCTGTTTGGTGCCCGTCCTAATGTATGTTATTATGAAGTGGTCGAGACACTCTCCACTATCAATAATACAAGCCTTCCAAAATCGCCATCTGAATCTATTCAGTATCCTCTATCTCGAATGCAACGGAATAAATGTATGTTTGTGAACCAATTAATGGCTAAAGCAATGATGGAAATGGTGGATGAATCAGAGGTGCAGAGTCATGCGACACAACAACTGATCAATGTTTTCAAAGACAGTGTAGCCAAGCAGCAAGAACTTGCCCACATGCTTATGGGCGTCATCTGTGATGAGGTTGCAGATTGTGACGTTGTAGATGGTTAGGTTCTGCTCATTTATTTGCACTGGCATCAATCTTTGATTGCCTAGTGGATGTAATTTCCTGTAATATATGCTGGATGTGCAACGTTATTCCCTGTATGCCGTACCTTTGCTTGATCGGTTCTGGTCCTGTGCATAATTGCTCGTTGTAATTGGCTCAAATTATCTAATTTGGCCTAAAGACATGTCTGAACTTTAGTGATCCCATTATGTTAATGGGACTTTACTAGGCTGAAAGTTAATGGTCGGCCCTCTTACCTCCCGGGTCGTTAACATGCCGACATCGAAGCGGGCAGCAGGTGGGCCCAATTTATTTCATAGGCCGTTAACAGGCTGTTACTAAGTTTGGGCTACATATGGCCCAACTATACTATAGACCTTTAGCAGGCCGAAAGAGACAGCGGGCTTGTACTGGTCCATGAAGAGCGTGGGCCGCTAAGAGGCCGAAAGTCGGGTCGTATTGTAAATGGCCCAACTGTGTTGTGGGCCTTTAGCGTGCCGAAAGAGAAACCAGGCTGGTATTGGACCATGAAGGGCATGGGTCGTTAAAAGTCCAAAACTAAGGTGCGACTACAAATGGCCCAACTCATTTATGGTCTGTTAATAAGCCGAAAGGGACACTGGGCCGGGAATTGGCCCGATATTTAAATGGGTCGCTAAAAGGCCAAAACTCAGGTCCGACTACAAATGGCCCAACTGATTTATGGGCCGTCAACTGGCTGAAAGTGACACCGGGTCGGAAATTGGCCCAACACTTAAATGGGCCGCTAAAAGGCCGAAACTCAGGTCAGACTACAAATGGCCCATCAGATTTATGGGCCATTAACAGGCTGAAAGACACACCGGGCCAGAAATTAGCCCAACAATTAAATGGGTCACTAAAAGGCCGAAAGATGTACATCCTGAAAATTGGCCCATCCATTGAATGGGCCATTAACACGTCGAAATCTCATCGGGACGATATTGAGCCCAAATATATAGCGGGCTGTTAACGGGCTCGAACTGATGATGGGCTGCAATGGTGTCAAATCTTTAACGGGCCATTGACGGGCCGAATTGGCACATCTCGTATGGGCTGTGGGCTTAAATAGACCTGACACAAGAGGGCCTTATATGGGCCGGCCTGCTAATTTTTACTGGCCCGGCCATTTTGGCCACTGTTGGGCCGTGCCACGTGTTGACCTATCATAGGCGCCTCATGTCCAATGAGTGGATGACATCTGTCCGAACGGTGAGGCAACACGTGTTTCCTGCGGCCAATAATGATTTTACACGTGGAAAATCCCCATTGGTCCGGGCTGTTAACGGGTTATCGGATCCAAAACCGGACCCGGTAGCTTAACGGCGTTCCGTTACGGTGGATGCCACATGTCGGTCACCCTTGATGAAAGCACTTCTATGACGCGTGATTTATCGTCATGGAAGTGGACACTTCCGTGATGATAATTTTGGTAATGTCATGGAACACTTCTACGAGAGCACAGGTATGACTATCTTGATTCTGTCATAAAATCTTCATGGATGTACATGCATGACAAAAAAACGCGACCTACTGTGACAAACACATATCATCATGGAAGTGTATTTTTTTTGTAGTGATCGTCATCACACAAAATATTTAAATCATGCACAACCCCGGTATCAGCCAAGCATTGTTTCATACTTCAGTATTCTCAAACTTTTTCAACTTTCACGCAATACATGAGTGTGAGCCATGGATATAGCACTATAGGTCGAATAGAATGGTGGTTGTGGAGAAGACAAAAAGGAGGAAGATAGTCTCACATCATGTAGGCATATCAACGGGCTATGGAGATGCCCATCAATAGATATCGAATGCTCAAAAAGAAACTAATTGGGTGTGCATCAAACTCTCTTGCTCACGAAGACCTAGGGAACTTTGAGGAAGCCCATCATTGGAATATACAAGCCAAGTTCTATAATGAAAATTTCCCACTAGTATATGAAAGTGACAACATAGGAGACTCTCTATCATGAAGATCATCGTGCTACTTTGAAGCACAAGTGTGGTGAATGGATAGTAACAATGTCCCTTCTCTCTTTTTCTCGCATTTTTATTTTATTTTATTTGGGCCTTCTCTTTTTTATGGCCTTTTTTTATTTCTTCTTTTTTTCGTCCGGAGTCTCATCCCGACTTGTGTGGGAATCATAGTCTCCATCATCTTTTCCTCACTGGGACAATGCTCTAATAATGATGATCATCACACTATTATTTACTTACAACTCAAGAATTACAACTCAATACATAGAACAAAATATGACTCTATATGAATGCCTCCGGTGGTGTAGCAAGATGTGCAATGAATCAAAAGTGACATGTATGAAAGAATTATGAACAGTGGCTTTTCCACATATACGATGTCAAATACATGATCATGCAAAGCAATATGACAATGATGAAGCGTGTCATAATTAACGGAACAGTGGAAAGTTGCATGGCAATATATCTTGGAAAGGCTATAGAAATGCCATAATAGGTAGGTGTGGTGGCTATTTTGAGGAAGGTATATGGTGGATGTATGGTACAGGCGAAAGTTGCACGGTACTAGAGAGGCTAGCAGTGGTGGAATGGTGAGAGTGTGTATAATCCATGGACTCAACATTAGTCATAAAGAACTCACATACTTATTGCAAAAATCTATTAGTCATCGAAACAAAGTACAACGCGCATGCTCCTAGGGGGAAGGGTTGTTAGGAGTTAACCATCACGCGATCCCGACCTCTACACAAAGGATGGCAATCAATAAATAAATCATGCTCCGACTTCATCACATAACGGTTCGCCATACATGCATGCTACGGGAATCACAAACTTTAACACAAGTATCTCTCAAATTCACAACTACTCCAGTAGCATGAATCTAATATCACTGAGGGAGTCCTGGATTAGGGGGTGTCCGGATGGCCGGACTATGACCTTTGGCCGGACTCCCGGACTATGAAGATACAAGATTGAAGACTTCGTCCCGTGTCCGGATAGGACTTTCCTTCGAGTGGAAGGCAAGCTTGGCGATATGATATGAAGATCTCCTCCCATTGTAACCGACTCTATGTAACCCTAGCCCTCTCCGGTGTCTATATAAACCGGAGAGTTTTAGTCCGTCGGACGAACAACAATCATACCATAGGCTAGCTTCTAGGGTTTAGCCTCTCTGATCTCGTGGTAGATCAACTCTTCTACTACCCATATCATCAATATTAATCAAGCAGGAGTAGGTGAGGGAGTCCCGGACTAGGGGGTGTCCGGATAGCCGAACTATCATGATCGGCCGGACTCCAAGACTATGAAGATACAAGATTGAAGACTTCGTCCCGTGTCCGGATGGGACTTTCCTTGGCGTGGAAGGCAAGCTTGGCGATACGGATATGTAGATCTCCTACCTTTGTAACCGACTCGTGTAACCCTCGCCCTCTCCGGTGTCTATATAAACCGGATGGCCTTAGTCCATAGGACGAACAACAATCATACCATAGGCTAGCTTCTAGGGTTTAGCCTCCTTGATCTCGTGGTAGATCTACTCTTGTAACCCACATCATCAATATTAATCAAGCAGGACGTAGGGTTTTACCTCCATCAAGAGGGCCCGAACCTGGGTAAAAACATCGTGTCCCTCGTCTCCTGTTACCATCCACCTAGACGCACAGTTCGGGACCCCCTACCCGAGATCCGCCAGTTTTGACACCGACATTGGTGCTTTCATTGAGAGTTCCTCTGTGTCGTCGCGATCAGGAAGGATGCCTTCTCCCGTCTTTAAAGACGGCCCCGTCGTCAAGAGAGCTTTGGCCGCCGGCCAAACTGTCCGGCTAGGTGGTTTTCTTATGACCGCCTGTTCGGCCACCGCTCCGACGATGACCTCTCAGGTCATCAAAAGCGATCTTCGCGTCAGCCCAGAATTCGCCGAGCAGTTAAATCCGATTGAGCTCTCCTCTGTAAACGAGCTCTTGGATCACATCGCCGCCCTGGGAGTCGCTACAGACTACTATCAGATTGGGCTTAAACCCGATCTGAGAGAGATTAACCCTCCTCAGGCCACCCACCACGTTGTCGTGGTAGAGGAACAATGCGGCAACCCTTCTTCTACGTTGAAAACCAACTATGTCCAGATTACCGATCCCTCCAAGCCGGATTCCCGCGAAGGGACGGACGCTAATCAAATACTGAACTTAGAGTCAGGCATCAGACTAGATTTGTTGGAAAGCATCCAGCAAGTCAAGCTTCCAAATCCGGAAACTTCCTGGCCTTTGAGCCTCAGATTGGGCGGGGTTCTGAACTTGATTCCACCCGCCCACCCAAACATAAGCGATCTATCTCGAATACGGCAAGAGCCCGATGAAACAGTACATCATTACTGGGCCAGATTCCTCCTGGTTATGAACAGGATAAAGGACTGCTGCGAAGAAATCGCGATTTCAATTTTCTGCAACAATTGCACGGACAAGGGAATCATGAACGCCATAAGTCGTCGCGAAGTTACACGCTTCATCGACCTAGCGACTATCGTACAAAAATACTGTGCGGTAGAGAGTGCCAGGAACATCGAAACTAGGTTTTGGGACAGTCCGGCCTTGACCACAACCCTAGTCCGAAGTAAAAGGGTGCGCCATACTCAAGCACCTGGGTTAAAAACCAAAAAGCAAAGACCCCCTAAAGGGCATGGAACCGTACTAGAGGGCTGGCTCAACGGACCCTGCAAAATCCACAGTACGGAGGGTGCCACTCCAACACACAGCCTTCGAGCATGTTGGATACTACGGCAGGTGGCCAAAAGTGGCGAAGGCTTTTTAGCCCCGGGCAAACAGCCCAGCAGTACCGGTATGGTATTAACAGTCTTCGAGACTTTCGCATCAAATAACATGCGAAAACGAACAATCCGCGGCCTCGCCGAAGTCTACCAAGTAGCAACAGCAAATCCATGGAGTGACACGGCTATCATCTTCAACGCCAGCGACGAACCTAAATTCCGAACAGCTAGGGCACCAGCCGCATTGGTCCTCAGTCCGATAGTGGACGGCTTTCGCCTTACCAAGGTACTCATGGATGGTGGCAGCGGATTAAACCTCATCTACGAGGAAACCCTTCAAAAAATGGATATTGAATGGAGCTGCATCGAGCGAAGCAGCACAACCTTCAGAGGGATAATCCCTAGTCGAGAAGTACGCTGCACAGGAAAAATCACACTAGATGTAGTTTTGGGCTCACCGGACAATTACAGGTCCGAGGAGGTCATGTTCCAAGTGGCCCCATTCGGCAGCGGATATCACGCTTTGTTAGGGCGAGAGGGATTCACAATCTTCAAAGCTATACCCCACTACGGGTACATGAAGCTCAAAATGCCCGGACCCAATGGGATAATCACTCTTGCCAGTGATCCAGATCCAGCACTCCGCGCTAAAAATAAAACAGCCGCACTGGCCCTAGAGGCATTGTCTGAAGCCCTAGTGGCAGAGGAACTAACTACGCTGCGCTCCACGGTGGATAGGGACAATGTGATACTCGATAAGAGGTCCAAGTCCACCTCTTTTAAACCAGCAGACGAAATAGTCAAATTTCAGGTCCATCCAACGGACCCCACAAAGACGGCCTCTATTGGGGCACAATTAAGTCCTGATGTCGAAGCCGCACTACGAGAATTCCTTCGGGAAAATTGGGACATTTTTGCCTGGCACCCTTCAGACATGCCAGGAATCCCACGCAGGCTGGCAGAGCACAGCATAAACATCCTAAAAGGATTCAAGCCGGTCAAACAAGCTCTTCAGCGATTTTCCGAACCCAAAAGACTGGCAATGGGAGAGGAGCTAGCCAAACTCTTAGAAGCCGGATTCATCAGAGATATAAAACATCCGGATTGGCTAGCCAATCTAGTAATGGTACCAAAAAAGGACAAATCCTGGCGCCTCTGCGTCGATTTTAAAGACCTTAACAAGGCCTGTCCAAAGGACCCTTTCCCCCTCCCTCGCATCGACCAAATCATCGATGCTACCGCAGGGCACGATTCATTGTGCTTCCTCGACGCATACTCCGGATACCATCAAATCAAGATGGCGGAGAAAGACCAGGCCGCAACGGCATTGATTACTCCATATGGGCCATTCTGCTTCAACACAATGCCCTTCGGACTCAAAAATGCCGGCGCAACATATCAGCGCATGATTCAAACATGTCTGGCTACCCAGATAGGCAAAACAGTAGAGGCATACATAGACGATGTGGTCATCAAGACCAAACACGTCGAAACTCTAGTAGAAGACTTGAGGGTGACATTCGACAACCTCCAAGCATATGACATTAAGCTCAATCCGGAAAAATGCGTCTTCGGCGTACCAGCCGGAAAGCTCTTGGGCTTCATCGTATCCGGTAGAGGAATTGAAGCAAACCCGGCCAAAATCCGAGCTCTGTCACAATTGGATATTCCAAAAGACCTCAAGAAAATACAAAAACTAACCGGTTGCGTAGCGGCCTTAAGTCGCTTCATCTCCCGTTTGGGAGAAAAGGCTCTGCCCCTCTACCGCCTCCTCCGGCGCACCGAACATTTCGAATGGACGGATGCTGCCACAACCGGACTCGAAGAAATAAAGGCCATACTGGCAACAAATCCGGTCCTGGCCGCGCCCAACCTGGGCGAACCTATGTTATTATATATCGCAGCAACACATCAAGTTGTCAGTGCGGTACTCGTCGTCGAGCGAGAGACAGAAGGGCACAGATTCCCTCTTCAAAAACCAGTGTACTACATATCCACTGTTCTAACTCCATGCAAGTCCCGGTACCCACATTATCAAAAGATAGCATATGCGGTGTTCATGGCATCCCGGAAGCTGCGACACTACTTTCAAGAGAGTTCCATAATGGTGGCCTCCGAAGTACCTCTCAACGATATTATAAACAATCGCGACGCAACAGGCAGGACTACAAAATGGGCTATTGAGCTCTTACCATTTGACATAACCTATAAACCACGGCAAGCTATAAAGTCGCAGGTTCTGGCCGACTTCGTCGCCGAATGGACCGAAGCCGAACTCCCTAAAGAGTACGGCGCATACTCCAATTGGATCATGCATTTCGGCGGATCCAAAATGTTGGCTAGCTTGGGGGCTGGCGTCGTCCTGACGTCCCCAACTGGAGACACAATCCAATACGTACTTCAAATAATGTACATGGACTCCAATAACGCAGCCGAATACGAGGCCCTTCTACATGGCCTCCGGATGGCAATCTCCATGGGCATTCAGCGCCTAGAGGTGCGCGGGGATTCAAACCTCGCAATATCCCAAGTAAATGGAGACTTTGATGCCAAAGATCCAAAACTAGCAGCTTACCGCAACGCCGTCCTAAAAATGTCAGCTCGGTTCGAAGGACTCGAATTCCACCATGTAGCCCGGGATAATAACCAGGCAGCAGACGTGTTAGCACGCATCGGCGCGAAACAAGACGCCGTACCTCCAAACATCTTCATGGAACGGCTCTTCAAGCCATCCGTGTTATGGGAAGAGGAGTCCGGAAATAACAATCCGGAGCCAGCTGCATCACCGAACTCAAACCATTCTGACACAATCGGCGGCTCAGCCAACGAAATAACACCTTCAGCTCACGAAATAATGGCAGTAATTGCCCCGTGGACAGAACCATTCCCAGCCTACTTAATTCGGCAGGAACTTCCCGAAGACCAAAATGAGGCCCGCTGCATAGTTCGGCGATCTAAAGCCTACAAGGTCCATGAGGGAGAACTTTATAAGAAAAGCAGAACCGGAGTCCTTCAAAGGTGTATCTCCGAAGAGGAGGGGCGGAATCTCCTGGCTGAAATTCACGCCGAACTAGGCGGGCACCATGCTGCAGCCCGGGCACTCGTAGGCAAGGCCTTCCGTACAGGATTTTATTGGCCGACAGCCCGGGCAGATGCTCAGGACTTAGTCCAACGATGCGTCGGTTGCCAGCTCTCTACTAATCAGAGCCAGATGCCAACCACCGCCCTCAAAACTATACCCATTACCTGGTCGTTCGCGGTCTGGGGGCTTGACATGGTTGGACCCCTTAAAGGGGGAACCCACAAGCACAAATACTTATTGGTCATGGTGGACAAATTCACCAAATGGATTGAGGCCAAGCCGGTTAAAACGGCAGAATCCGAACCGGTGATAGACTTCCTATCCGGGGTAGTACACCGTTTTGGCGTCCCCAACAGCATCATCACTGATAACGGCACGAACTTCACTACCGACGAGGTTAAACTCTGGTGCAAAAACATGGGCATCAAGCTCGATTACGCTTCAGTCTATCACCCCCAAACTAACGGTCAAGTCAAGCGAGCAAATGGTCTAATCATGAGCGGCATCAAACCCAGACTAGTGCGGTCCCTCAAGGAATCTAACACGCACAGGGTAGAGGAGCTCGACTCCGTACTCTGGGGGCTGCGGACCACGCCAAACCGAACTACTGGATACACACCATTTTTCATGGTGTATGGCGCAGAGGCAGTTCTGCCTTGCGATATAATTCATGACTCACCTCGTGTGCGCATGTACGAAGAAAGAGAAGCCGAGTTGGATCGGCAGGACAGTTTGGACGCCTTAGAGGAGGAGCGGGACGTGGCAAAGGCTCGTTCCGCATTCTATCAGCAACAGGCTCGAAGATATCAAAGCAGAGAAGTACGGGCCAAAACTTACAATGTCAGCCAACTCGTTCTACGCCTGCCGGACAAGAAAAAGGACAAACTTAAGCCCAAGTGGGAAGGTCCCTTCATCATCGACCAAGTCCTGACCGGTGGAGCATACCGTCTACGTAAAGCATCTGACAACCGACTCGAGCCGAACCCATGGAACGCAGCTCGTCTTCGAAGATTCTACGCCTAAACACCGGACTCAGAGTTCGTCTCACTCCCCCGTCCACCTTTTTATATTTTTTACTGTCTCTTGTCCCCCTCCTTCTTCCCACTTTTTTTTCAATACCTTTTATAGGCTGATTTGCGCTTTGTTCGCACACACTTGATGTGCTCCTAGCACTCATTATACCTGGGGGCTTCTTTACCAGAAGCTTATTAATATGGGCTTCACGCCAAATACATGTGTCATACTTCCGCATGTACCTTTTATTCACCATTATATGCATCGATATGACTTAAGTTTTGGCCAAGCTGGGTTGCCTGGCTCCTGTGCTTACCCCTATGTTCCCGATTGTTCGGCTAGGAGGTAAAGAGAGCACCTCTGCGATTTTTACTGCCGGGTCAGCCGGATGTGTACCTCAGACTGGGTGAAGCCGAAAGCTAGCGTTCTTAAGAGAATATTCGGTCGGTGACTTGAAAGATGATTTATTACTTACTTATTTATAAGCCCCCAGATGCTTTTTCTGCTATTTTCGCAGTCCGGCATTGCACCTTAGGGCATGCCTCCTAGGGAAAGGAACCCTTAACAGAACTATTCTCCCTGGAAGATGTTTCTTACTAATCATGTAAATATAACATAACTAGTTGGGCACTTATCTGATAAAGCAATTATGACCCCGACGCCTTGTCTCCATGCATGCCCCGGTTCTTTTATAACCGTAGGGGTATTCGGACACACTCCGGACTGTTGGGTCCCAAGGTTGAAGTGAAACAGTCCGCAAAGACAAACGATCTACAATTCGGCTAGAAGGCATCTTACATGTCATTTCAAATTACATCGTCAAACCGACTGATTGTACTCCTCCTCAATCCCATCTAACGGGCTCTCTAATTTACAGTCCTGTTGGGAATATTTCGCGGCCAGTTCTACTTGGCCATACATCAAGCTCACAGGGATCTCCTTCCCATCAGGCCCCGCAGGTCCGACCTCGGCCATGTGGTTTGGGTTAGCCTTCGGGTAGCGCGTCTTCACCATGGCCCAGGTCTCCCTGGCGCCCTGACGGCAGGCCGATATCTTCCACAAACGGGGGCGTCGTCGTGCTCCCTGGAGCTTCTCAGCAAGCTCACCAAGGCCCTCGGGTAGGGAGATGGATGGCCATAAAGCAGGAACGACGCCACTCATCACCTGCCGAACACGTTTGAACAATTGCACCAGCTCGGGAAGTTGGTCACCTGTTGACCCAGGCATTTCCTCCGTAGGGCGACCTGTGAGCACACCTAAAGACATATTTCTGTCAAACGACTTCCTTGCCGAATTCTTCTTTTCAAAGGAATTTCTGATTCTCCTTCAAGGAGCCAGACAGCTGGGCCCGAACACCTTTCAGCTCTTCTCCTAGCTGGGTGTGGGCATCTTGGATCTTGTTTCTCTCCTGCTGCACCTTCATAAGCACCCTCTCGCCAGCCTTTAGCTGACGCAGTAGCTGTTGCTTGTCCGGATCTAGTCCGGCGCCCTCTGCAATATTATTGTCAGATTCACGCCGCACTTTGTTAATTAATTATCTTTTCAAAGTACGTCTTACCAGCGGGGGTCTCTGTGGCTCCCCCTGTGGCGGCCAGTGCGGCCTCTAGTTGGGCCTTGCACTCTTGGAGCTCCTGGGACAGATGGGTATTCTTCTCCGTAAGATCCTGCATAAAAATTGATCCTTAAATCAGTTATTTTAACCATTTTAAGTCTCGGGGGCTACTGGCATATATAACTATTAAAATTACTTACACGTATGTCTTTCACATACTGCTCCGTGGCTCTGGTTAACCCATCTTGAGCGGCACGGAGGTGCGTGTTTCCCGCATCAAAGGCATTTAACGCCTCCGGGGAGAAACACGCGTCACGAAGAACTGTCCGGTGACGCCTGTGATTCATGGCGCTCTCCACCTCAGACCGGGTGGCGGACAGCCTGTCGGCATCCTCCGTCGGAGGAGCGTCCGACTCATGCCTTGTATTCGCCTCCCCTTCCGGGCCATGCGTTGGAGCATGGCTGGCGGAGGCTTGATTGGCAACCTCTCCGGACACTGTCCGGCGAGCGCTCTTTCTGGAAAAGTTATGAGCATTAATATACCTCCTGGGAATCCTTCCCCTAAAAAATAGCGGTGCTCCGTACCGTTGCGGCGACGTTTCAGTTCGCGTCGCACTCCTATTCCGCCTGCTGGGACGGACTGACCCTTGTTGGCCGGTCGCCGCGGGCTCGACTTCCTGCTGTAAAGGCGCTTCCTGTCGAACACCATTGGTGCACGGTTGTCAGAACTAAGCATTAAAGAAGTAACGGCGCCAGGACTTCGGTCGTACTCACCGGGGAAGCCGGACACAAACCGGGGTAGTCAGCCATAATGGCGACTAAAGCATTATCTATGCTGAGCTGGTGGTACACCCTGTCGATCAGTTCCACCGCTAAGTCCGGATCCTCTTCGGAGGCCGGATCAAGGAACCTTTCTGGGTCTTCGGGTTGTGGGGCTGGGCTTTTTATGCCCTCCACATCCCGACGCAGTTCCTGTGTCAAAATCATACAATAAGACAATTGCCTTTAAAGGCACGGTTCAGATATGCATGCGACCGCTTACCCAGCTCCGAGGGTTGTTCATGGAAAATCCGTTCAGAGGATTCGTGCGGAGGAAGTCCTCCTTCTCCCCCTTGTACAAGCCGGACATGATCTTCACCAGATCGTCGGCCGAGCCAGGTCCCTTGCGGCCGTGACGGGTGGCGTCGTCGTCTCCGTTGAAGTCCCACATGGGGTGGCCCCTATATTGGAGCGGCTGCACCCCACGCATAATACATGTGGCCATGACTCCGATCATGGTTAATCCAGAATGGGCTAGCAGCCGTATCTGTCCCATCAAGTAATGGACGCTACTATCACCTTCTCGTCGAGGGCTCCGTGGGCGCCAACTTAGGCGTTTCTTCAAGGGAGCGTTGCTGAACTCCGGAAGGCCGATCCGGACTGGATCCGGCAGCGGAGCGTCCTCCATATAAAACCACTCCGAAGGCCAATCTTCGGACGCCTTCTTTGGAGTCCCGGACAGGTATCCGGTCCCGGCGATGCGCCATATTTCGGCTCCGCCCACTTGATATAGCGACCCCTCGTGAGAGCGGGGTACGAGGCAAAACAACCTCTTCCACAGCGCAAAATGGGGCTCAATGCCCAAGAACAGCTCGCACAGAGCTACGAAGCCCGCGATGTGCATAATGGAGGCAGGTGTAAGGTGATGAAGCTGGAGTCCGTAGAACTCCAGGAGCCCCCGGAGAAACGGATGTATAGGAAATCCGAGTCCCCTTATTAAGTAGGAGACGAAGCACACCCGCTCTCCTTTGGAGGGATTGGGGGTGCTCTCCGCCTGCGTCCCCCTTTGTAGGTGGCTAGTCCGGCTCGAACCGGAACGATGAAGGCCGGGGGAAGATATCCCTCTGCTTGGAGCGTCACTAACTCGCTGTGCGGGACTGAGCATCTCCTCCAATCTCCTGGCTTAGGGCTGGGAGCGCGAGAAGAGGGGCCGCGTCGACTGTCCATGTTGGAATGGGTTTGGTGTCAGATGTGCCTCGATGAGTGCTTGCGGAAGGAGGATGATGTGATTTGGATCTGGATCCTCGCCTCTCTTATAGGCAGCTTATTTGCGCAGCTAGGGGGTAAAACATAAAAATACCCTGGCTTTTCGCATTCGTGCGACGCGTGGAAGAAGACCATTATTGGACGCGGAAGCCAAGGAGCGCAGCATTTATGAAGCAACCGGACACTATCCGGCAAACACATGGAGCATGAAGAAGAACCCGCCTTGCAAACACCGAAGACAACATACGCGCCGGATTCGTCGTTATTGAAGCCTGTTTCGGGGGCTACTGAGGGAGTCCCAGACTAGGGGGTGTCCGGATAGCCGAACTATCATGATCGGCCGGACTCCAAGACTATGAAGATACAAGATTGAAGACTTCGTCCCGTGTCCGGATGGGACTTTCCTTGGCGTGGAAGGCAAGCTTGGCGATACGGATATGTAGATCTCCTACCTTTGTAACCGACTCTGTGTAACCCTAGCCCTCTCCGGTGTCTATATAAACCGGATTGCCTTAGTCCATAGGACGAACAACAATCATACCATAGGCTAGCTTCTAGGGTTTAGCCTCCTTGATCTCGTGGTAGATCTACTCTTGTAACCCACATCATCAATATTAATCAAGCAGGGCGTAGGGTTTTACCTCCATCAAGAGGGCCCGAACCTGGGTAAAAACATCATGTCCCTCGTCTCCTGTTACCATCCGCCTAGACGCACAGTTCGGGACCCCCTACCCGAGATCCGCCGATTTTGACACCGACAGTAGGGTTTTACCTCCATCGAGAGGGCCCGAACCTGGGTAAAAACATCGTGTCCCTTGTCTCCTGTTACCATCCGCCTAGACGCACAGTTCGGGACCCCCTACACGAGATCCGCCGGTTTTGACACCGACATTTGTGCTTTCATTGAGAGTTCCTCTGTGTTGTCACCTTTAGGCCCGATGGCTTCTTCGATCATCAACCACGACGCGGTCCAGGGTGAGACTTTCCTCCCCGGACAGATCTTCGTATTCGGCGGCTTCACACTGCGGGCCAATTCGCTTGGCCATCTGGAGCAGATCGAAAGCTACGCCCCTGGCCATCAGGTCAGGTTTGGAAGCTTAAACTACACGGCCGACATCCGCGGGGACTTGATCTTCGAGGGATTTGAGCCACGGCCTGTGACACTCCAAAATTTTAATTTGGTTTTTATCAAATACCTTGTGGTTTTCTTTGAAAAGAGGCCATTTAAATTTTTCTTTCAGAAAACCTTCCTCTTAAAAACTTCCTTTGCTTTGGCAAGGATTTTATCTTTTCAAACTTTGGTGTTTGATCTTTTGAAACTTCTTCTCTGTTGGTTCTCTCTCAAATTTATTTTGCGAGCTTAATCTTTTTCTTTTAAAATGAAACTCTATGAAAAACTTGGATTTTCATATCTTGAAAACCACCCATGACTTTGCATTTTTGCCCATGTGATAAAACCCCTCCAAAACCTCCCCCACACCTTGTGATCAACCTAAGTTCTCTGTCCCAACTAATCCAAGCAAGTTTTGGATTTTTTTTCTAATTATTTTTCCTCTCAAATCAGTTCTGAAAATTATTTGGAGCCTGAGTGATTTTCAAAGCAAGTACCCTTTCGCATTTGAGTTTTGACCTCAAACCAACTCTCCTGGTTAGTCCTTTGTACCCACAACTCAGAACCATCTTGATCCACTCCTCTTTTCAATTTTTTCAAAATTCAGTCTCTGCAAGTTTGGACCAGATTTGCCAAATTTGATGAAATTCATATCTACACTCCTCCAAAAATTCCACCAAAATTCAGGCAGCCTACTTGAGCAATGAGAAGCCACTCCACCAAAAATCAGCTCAAGGAAAAATCACCAGAGGCCAAATTCATTCTGTCGAACACCTTGCATGCACTGCTGCTGTTCAAAATTCAGTAAAATTCAGTTTCAGCGTCGTTTTCGTCCGTCAGTTTCTATCACGCGTAGACAGTGCACTTGGCTCGATGCTCGTAGCCCCTCCCTCTTGTCCGGAGCTTCACACGCGTGCGTGGAGCCTTCCTGGCGTCGGTGGCGCGCTGGCCCGCCCTCGCCGGCGTCTTCTGCGGCGTCGGGACCTCCCGTGGCGGCCGACAGAAGGCACACCATGGAAGAACGCCGTTCAGCGCCGCCCAAAGCCCCTTGGCTCTCCGCGTGTCCCTGCCGTGCCAGCGCATGCCCGTGGCACCGTCGCCGTGGCCCGGCAAGCACGGAACGTGCTCCCTGCCGCCGACGGGCCGCGCCACCCCCGTTCCGTCGAGCTCGCCCATAACACCAAATCCCAGCCCGTTTAGCACCTAAATGGGACCGGTGGACCTCAACGACGAAGCCCAAGCCCCTAATCCCACTGCACATCCCCGGCACCGCCGTAATCACTCGCCGGAGATCCCCGTTCACGGCAACCGCCTCGGGCCGCCTATAAAAAGGGCCCCCGAGCTCACCCTCGTGCACGCAGCATCACCACTCCTCACCAACACCATGCCAGGCCACTAGGAGGACCTCAAGGAGGTCTCCTCCCCCAACTCCGGCCGCCCCGATCCGCCTCGGCCTCCACCACGATTCGCTCCGGTGAGGCCATCTCCGGCGCCCAAACCCCGTCTGTCACCCTCTCTAGCTACCAGGAGCCTACCCCCCTCTTCAATTTGACCTCTGCAGCCCTCTCCGACGAGTCCCTCGACCACCCGAGCCACCGTCCGCCGGAGCAAAGCTCGCCGTCGACGTGGTACTCGCCGACGACCACCACCACCACCAACCGATGCGGAATGGCACCCTGAGCACGGAGGTACCCTCCGATCCCCCTGCCTCGCCGTGGATCGCCATCGGCGACCACCGCGGCTCTCGGG
>NC_041386.1:676966702-677016624 GCF_002162155.2 Triticum dicoccoides | reverse complement strand
CGAGTGGGACCCCACCGTCAGCCTCTCTGCTCTCTCTATTGAAACGTTTTCTTGAAGCGCCTTCGGGCAAAGTACGTTTTCCCTTGGGGCTGGCGTAGTTTCTGCCGAAGCGTTTCTGTTTTTATAAGCTAGCCCCTGGAAACTTTATGTTTCATTACAGATGAGTCCCTGGGCAAAAACCCTTATCACTTTTAAACAGAAAAGTATTTTTGATTGATTCTTTTTCTATTCTCTTTAAAATTTTGTCTAGTTTTTTATCAGATTTATTTGAAAAATATTTGGTATACTTTTTGTGCACCCCTTGGTATTTACGACAGCACACGTATTTTCTTTATACCGTAGATACCGAAGGAGGTGACGGAGCCGCGGACTTCACCGAGCTAGGCTCCGACTACTCTGAACCAGGCAAGCATGTTTGAACTTTTGATATGTTGAGTTTCTTGGCATGTTTTGCATTTAGTTAGTTTCATGGCATGTTGAGAAGCATATCGATGAACGTTATTTTATGCGATAATGAGGTAAGTGAGTTCGATGATCCATAAGTGGACGGATGTGAGTATGAATGGCCATGTGTTGGCATGAGGATGGGTGAGATGGCAGTGTTGTAGCATGCCAGTCTTATGCCGGACTATGTGACTTCAGTGTCAAACCGTATCGGTCCAGTTCCTCTCATTTCCTTCCCTGTACTACCACATGTTTTCCGCAAGGAATATGGTTTAGTAAGTTGCGAACCGCTTTTCTGGTACACACCAAAAGGAGAGGCCGTGATGATGGTTCCATGGCCCTGGATTAAAGCCAGTCATCCGGTCAGGGGGCATGGGTGTTTCCGGTTGGGACCGAGAGGGGGGCACCCCTTAGAGCGCGCGTATATAAATTTGATCCCATGCTATTCGAGATTGTGATCTCCCCGTCTCAAAAGTTTTTCTTGGACGATGTCTAGGGTGATTCCTAGCATCGAGAGGTAGGATGGGTGTGTACTGGTTAGCTGTGTTTTCTTCCGAAACACCGTAAACGGAACTAGTCCTTCGTGACTATGGAAATCAGTTGGCTGTGGGAAAATTTTGTACAAACTCTGCAGAGTCATATATTCCTCCAAATCATCTATTCCATGTCCAAATTCGTATTATCTTATCCTAATCAAAATGTCAGTTTTGATGGCAGAGACTCCGGTGATTCGCATGAGTGCTAATTCCGGTTAAATGATTATTCCTGTGGACGGGCTAACCCATTTATTCTTATGAATTAAATGTTTATTATGAGTATATTTACTTGTGAATAAAAGCCCTTTCTGCGATGTCGCACAGACGTCCGACTGTGGCATTGTTGTATTTTATTTTCCTTTAAAGCCCTTTCTGTGATGTCGCTCAGACGTCCGACTGTGGCATTGTTGTATTTTACTTTCTGTTAAAGTCCTTTTTGTGATGTCGCCCCGACGTCCGACCGTGGCATTTATTTTAAAGCCCTTTCTGTGATGTCGCCCCGACGTCCGACTGTGGCATTTCTTTTAAAGCCCTTTCTGTGATGTCGCCCCGACGTCCGACCGTGGCATTTCTTTTAAAGCCCTTTTTGTGATGTCGCTTCGACATCCGACTGTGGTATTTCTTTTAAAGCCCTTTATGTGGTGTCACTAAGACGCCCGACTGTGGCATCATTTCCTTATATTTATTTGTTCACCTATCGAGGCGTCGCTTCAGACACCCGATCGGTAGTTATTTATGTTTTGTTGGGATTTCAGGCGGACTACCGCCGGTTCCCTTTTACTTACCTTGTTATGCTAATTTTTGAATGTACATTGGTGAATTATTCATGACGCATCCATGCATGCATTTGTTATATCTTACGTCCGAACTGTCTTGCGAGTACTTTCAAAGTACTCACGGGCTTGTTGATTTGGCCAGATGCTGACGAAGGCGATCTCATGGATGAAGAGTTTGATAGCGAGTCCGACACCTAGAGGAGTCCCAGTCAGTCTCGTGCGACCCTGGATTTGGTCACTGTTTTATATCTGCTTCCGCTACCAAATAAATTCATCGAGCCTCACCTCGACGCTCGATGAGATGACAGACTTAGAGTCTTGTATTTCTCTCCCCGATGTGTTTTTCCACCACCGCCCTATCCTCGAGTCAGTAGTATGCCTCCACACCACTGTGTCATGTCTGCCATTATGTATAATTATTGGCGTGCTTGTAATAATTTGGTTGAGCAACCGTAGTTCGACCCTGTAATATACTTTATGCTACTGGCTTATTGTATCAAGAATTTGTCTACCAGTGAGGAGGATTTCTCTCATACTGGACTCAAAAGATTGGTTTCTCAATAAATATTTTTATTGGAAAACCGGTCGTGACAAGCTTGGTACCAGAGCCAGGCTGACTGTAGGAAGCCACTAGGTGCGATCGCTAATTGGTTATTAGCATGATAGAGCTAGGTTATATTTTTGCAAATGTAGTCACTTTCTGTCAGTCAGCATAAATTTATGATCTGACCATGCAGAATTTTTGCCTACTTTTGTAGATGGCCGACAACAGCTGCGAGTCTCAGACCTTCCCCAACGTGCCCGATGGGTTCGTCAAGCTTCTTTCCTTCATCGTTCAGGTCGCGATGGGGCCATCTGTGCGCCCAGTCTTCACACTCTGCCAGCACCGAGTCAACGACAGTCTGACTATGCACCAGGCCGCGGTGCAGTTCAAGGGAGGGCGTGGTGAGTTACGCCGCTTCTGGTTCGTGGGAAGAGCCATGCCTACGGAGAGGCATGCTATGCAGATGGCAGCCCGCGAGGCGATAGCTCGTCTCAGGGATGTCCTTCCCGTGATGAAGACTCGTCGTTACCGTTATCTTCCGTGCCATGTGCCTTACACCTGTCACTACGCATACTCCTGCCCCAGAGGAGAATGAGACGAGGCTTTTGAGATGCTCATTGAGTATCTCCGGGCCCTGGAGGCAGCCTTCGACAACCTGGTGGACGACTTCGTAGCTACCCGCATGGACTCAGTTCATGGCTGTGCTGCCAACAGGAGGGAGCTCCTACCCATCGCACCGCCACTGACTTTGGTCTCGTCCTCAGCATCTTTTACGCCTACTCGTCGCCTGCCTTCTACCGAAGAATTCAACCAAGTCATTGCACCCACTTCAGCGCGCACTGCACCACCCTTCGCGCCCACTCCTGTACGTGTTGCTCCGCTCCTGGCAACCGCTCCATCCACTCTGCGCAACACTACACGTATGGAGCCCATTAGCGAGGAGGAAGTCGAGTCCCCAACCTCGCTACGCCTTGCCCTCGGCAGGGCAAAGGAGGTCGTCAACATCTCTGCCTGAGTACGCTTAGCTGCCATGTAATGTACCGCTTTGTAAGATATGTACATAGGTTGTGAGAAGTAGCCTGTTTGCGCATCATGTAGGATCTGGAGAAGTGCACTAGCCTAAATAACATGTCAGGATTATGAACGCATATCCTGAGTGATGTATTGTATAATTACCGCCCGCGTGTAAGATATGTAATGAGCAGTCCTTCTCCGTGCGCGAGTCGATTTGTTTTTCTTAAGTAAGTTGAGTTATTTAATTCTATTTGCCAGCTTTATGCATTTATGGATTTGTTTTTGCGAATCTTTCCGCTTTTCTTATAAGTTTTACAAAAATATTTTCCCCAGAGTGAAAAATGTCTCGTCCTTGGACTCGCTCCATGCCAATTCCACCAGAGGAAAATTATGATGCACCACCCAGCAACGAGTTCACCCAGGGACAGTCAAACCAACAGGGCAGTGAATCGGCACTTTCACAAATGTGCCGCCTTTATGAGCAGAGTCAGCAACAACATCGGGAAATGATGAACCAAGTCATCAACATGGGAAATCATCATGGACAGTATCAGTAGCATTCCAAGTTATCTGACCTACAGAAGACACGTCCTCAAACATTTTCTCACACTGACAAACCCCTTGAAGCCGAGGGCTGGCTTCGAGATATGGAGAGAAAATTTAATTATTGCAAAATGTTCAGACCCCGAGAAGGTATTGTATGCTCCGCACTATCTCACAGGAGCAGCCGCATCATGGTGGGAGAATTTTCTGCACATGCATCCCAACGAAAATGACATAACCTGGGATGATTTCAAGGAAGGTTTCCGTGGTGCACACATTCCTAAGAGTATAAAAAAATCAAGAAGAGAGAATTCGATGACCTCAAACAAAGGAACATGACAGTGTCAGATTACAACAGTCAATTTACTCTATTGTCCCGCTACGCCAATGAAGAGCGTATGACTGAAATCAAGAAGATGGAGAAATTCCTTGACGGTCTGGCGCCCGCACTTAAATGCCAACTGGTTGTGCACACTTTTCCTGATTTTAAAACACGGGTAGACAAAGCCATTACTCTGGAAAATGAGAGACGCAGTCTGGAAGATATCCGCAAGCGAAAAAGGGACCAGACTAATCATGCTCGCAATCACCGAAGCAAGACAGATTTTCAAAAGGGTGGGACACACAAATTCTCATCCAATGTCTCACGCCCAATCAAGAACTTTCATGCAAGGGACAAGGAATTCACCTATCGCCCCGGCGTTACTTGTTACGCTTGTGGAGAAGAAGGGCACTATGCCAAACAGTGCCCCAAGCCAAGGAATTCAACCCCAAAGCCGAACAACGGCAACAATTCCGCGCCCAAGCGAAACAATTTCAATCCCAACAATAACCACAGGAAGGGTCATCTGAACCACGTAACCAAAGAGGGGGCACAAAATGCTCCGGATATCGTACTCGGTACGTTTCCTGTCAACACAATACCTGCAATGGTTTTGTTTGATTCTGGAGCTTCTCACTCTTTCATTTCGAAAAGTTTTGCTTTGCAAAATAATTTTTCGATGCTTCCCCTGGAGAAATCCATGACCATCAAGTCCCCTGGGATTCAGCAAGTTACTCAGAATTACTGTCAGAATGTGGTCATTGAGTTCGAAGGATTGGAGTTGCACGCAAATCTTATTGTGTTGGAAAATAAAGGACTGGATGTCATCCTAGGGATGGATTGGCTAACCACCAATAAGGGTTTTATCGACTGTTTCAACAGGACCGTAATTCTCACACACCACCAAGGGAAGACAATAAGAGTATCAACCAAGGAAGGAAAAATACCCCGGCAACTGAGATTGAATAAGGTGGACGTTTCTGAGCTAAACAAGGTTCCAGTAGTGTGTGAATTTCCAGATGTATTCCCTGAAGAGCTACCAGGCATGCCACCAGACCGAGAAATAGAATTCCGCATTGAGCTAGCACCAGGAACCACTCCCATATACAAGAAACCATACAAAATGGCACCATCCGAGTTGATCGAGTTGAAGAAGCAAATAAAGGAATTACTGGAAAAGGGATACATTCGAGCCAGCTCCTCACCTTGGGGATCACCAATTTTATTTGCCAAAAAGAAGGATGGAACGCTGAGATTGTGTATTGAATATCGAGCACTTAACATGGTCACAGTCAAAAACAAATACCCGATGCCAAGGATAAACGATTTGTTTGATCAACTCGCTCAGGCCAAGGTATTCTCAAAAATTGACTTAAGGTCAGGATACCATCCATTGAAGGTACGAACGGAAGATATCCCCAAAACAGCCTTCACCTCCAGATATGGACTGTACGAGTTCACAGTGATGCCATTTGGATTAACTAACGCCCCAGCATATTTTGTTCACCTCATGAACAAAGTATTTATGAAGTTTATGGACAAGTTCGTCGTGGTATTCATCGACGATATTCTGGTATACTCCAAGACACCAGAAGAGCACGCAGAACATCTCAGGATTGTGCTAGGAGAGCTAAGAAAACACCAATTGTATGCCAAGTTCAGCAAGTTCGAATTTTGGCTAAGACAAGTAGGCTTTCTAGGCCACGTGCTGACCCAAGACGGTATCGCAGTGGACCCAGAGAAATTCAAGGCCGTACTTGGCTGGAAGTCACCAGCCAGCATAACGGACATCGGAGTTTCTTGGGAATGGCAGGATATTACCGCACATTTATTGAAGGATTTTCCACCATAGCCAAGCCTATGACGCAGTTACTCAAGAAAGATAAGAAGTTTGAATGGACAGAAACCTGCGAGAAAAGTTTCAAAGAACTAAAACGGAAGTTAACGACAGCACCGGTATTAATTGTCCCCGACATACACAAGAATTTTGAAGTATATTGTGACGCGTCCAGAAAGGGTCTCGGATGCGTGTTGATGCAGGAAGGCAAGGTTGTCGCCTACGCTTCAAGGCAACTTCGCAAGCATGAGGAAAATTATCCCACTCATGACTTAGAAATGGCAGCAGTTATTCATGCACTCAAGGAATGGAGGCATTTCTTACATGGGAATCGATGTGAAATATATACGGATCACAAAAGTCTCAAATATATTTTCACACAGCCAGAACTAAACTTACGGCAACGACGTTGGTTGGAGTTAGTAAAGGATTATGATGTTGGTATCCATTACCATCCAGGGAAAGCAAATGTAGTGGCCGATGCCCTTAGTCCGAACCCTAGCTCCGAAGAAAACTATCTGCACAGCTTGAGGCCCGAATTCCATCAAGAATTTGCCAAGCTCAACTTGATAATGGTAGCAGAAGGCACCATATCAAACTTGGAAATACAACCCAACCTTGTGGAGAAAATTAAAGAAGCTCAGCCCGGTCACACCAGCATCGAAGGCATCAAAAGGAAGTTGAGTATGGGCAAGGCCTCGGAATTCGTCATAGACAAAGAAGGAATATTATGGTACGGAGAAAGGCTCTGCGTGCCAAACATAGAAGACCTTAAACAGCAAATTTTAGCTGAAGCACACACCACTTCATATTCGATCCACCCTGGAGGAACCAAAATGTATAAAGATATTCAGGAAAGATTTTGGTGGCACGGTATGAAGAGGGACATAGCCGCCTTCATTGCATGTTGCGACTCATGTCAACACATAAAAGTTGAGCATCAGAGACCAGCCGGACTACTGCAACCTAACAAAATACCTGAGTGGAAATGGGATGAAATAGGGATGGATTTTATTGTCGGACTACCTCGGTCACGACACGGGAATAATGCCATATGGGTCATCACTGACAGGTTGACCAAAGTGGCACACTTTATTCCAGTGAAGACAACCTACAACACTCAGAGGCTTGCCGGGATTTATCTTTCCCGCATAGTTTGTCTGCATGGTGTCCCGAAGACTATAATATCCGACAGAGGCACTCAGTTCGCCTCAAGATTTTGGGAGCATTTACAACAGGCTCTGGGAACCCAACTAGCCTTCAGTACCGCATACCACCCACAGACTGATGGACAAACAGAACGCGTAAACCAGGTTTTAGAAGACATGCTGAGAGCATGTGTCCTCACATATGGAACCAGTTGGGAAGAAAGCCTGCCATACGCCGAGTTCGCGTATAACAATAGCTACCAGGCCAGCCTACAAATGGCACCATTTGAGGCTTTATACGGACGAAGATGTCGTACCCCGTTAAATTGGTCAGAGACCGGGGTGTTGGGGAACGTTGCAGAAAATTAAAATTTTTCCTACGGTTTCACCAAGATCCATCTATGAGTTCATCTAAGCAACGAGTCTAGGGAGAGAGTTTGCATCTACATACCACTTGTAGATCGCGTGCGGAAGCTTGCAAGGTGATGATGTAGTCGTACTCGACGTGATCCAAATCACCGATGACCTGCGCCGAACGGACGGCACCTCCGCGTTCAACACACGTACGGAACAGCCACGTCTCCTCCTTCTTGATCCAGCAAGGAAGGGAGGAGAGGTTGAGGGAGATGGCACCAGCAGCAGCACGACGGCGTGGTGTTGGTGGAGCTGCAGTACTCCGGCAGAGCTTCGCTAAGCACTATGGAGGTGGAGGAGGTGGTGGGGAGGGAGAAGAAGGCAACCAAAGGCCAGGGCGTTCAGGTATGAAGTCCCTCCTCTCCCCCCACTATATATAGGGGTGCCAAGGGGGGGTGGCCGGCCCTAGGAGATCAAATCTCCTAGGGGGTGCGGCGGCCAAGGGGGGTTTTCCCTCCCCCAAGGCACCTAGGAGGTGCCTTACCCTCCTAGGACTCTTGCCCCCCTTGAACCCTAGGCGCATGGGCCTATATGGGGCTGGTGCCCTTGGCCCATTAGGCCAAGGCGCACCCCCACACAGCCCATGTGGCCCCCCGGGACAGGTGGACCCACCCGGTGGACCCCCGGGACCCTTCCGGTGGTCCCGGTACAATACCGATAACCCCGAAACTTGTCCCGATGCCCGAAACAGGACTTCCCATATATAAATCTTTACCTCCGGACCATTCCGGAACTCCTCGTGACGTCCGGGATCTCATCCGGGACTCCGAACAACATTCGGGTTACTGCATATACATATCCCTATAACCCTAGCGTAACTGAACCTTAAGTGTGTAGACCCTACGGGTTCGGGAGACATGCAGACATGACCGAGACTCTCTCAGTCAATAACCATCAGCGGGATCTGGATACCCATGATGGCTCCCACATGCTCCTCGATGTTGTCATCGGATGAACCACTATGTCGAGGATTCGATCAAACCCTGTATGCAATTCCCTTTGTCAATCAGTACGTTACTTGCCCGAGACTCGATCGTCGGTATCCCAATACCTTGTTCAGTCTCGTTACCGGCAAGTCACTTTACTCGTACCGTAATGCATGATCCCGTGTCCAACACCTTGGTCACATTGAGCTCAATATGATGATGCATTACCGAGTGGGCCCAGAGATACCTCTCCGTCATACGGAGTGACAAATCCCAGTCTCGATCCGTGTCAACCCAACAGCTACTTTCGGAGATACCTGTAATGCACCTTTATAGTCACCCAGTTACGTTGTGACGTTTGGTATACCCAAGGCACTCTTATGGTATCCGGGAGTTACACGATCTCATGGTCGAAGGAAGAGATACTTGACACTTGCAAAGCTCTAGCAAAACGAACTACACGATCTTTTATGCTATGCTTAGGATTGGGTCTTGTCCATCACATCATTCTCCTAATGATGTGATCCCGTTATCAATGACATCCGATGTCCATAGTCAGGAAACCATGACTATCTGTTGATCACAACGAGCTGGTCAACTAGAGGCTTACCAGGGACATTGTGTGGTCTAAGTATTCACACGTGTATTACGATTTCCGGATAATACAGTTATAGCATGAATAAAAGACAATTATCATGAACAATGAAATATAATAATACTTTTATTATTGCCTCTAGGGCATATTTCCAACAGTCTCCCACTTGCACTAGAGTCACTAATCTAGTTACATTGTGATGAATCGAACACCCATAGAGTTCTGGTGTTGATCATGTTTTGCACGCGAGAGAGGTTTAGTCAGCGGATCTGCGACATTCAGCTCTGTGTGCACTTTGCAAATCTCTATGTCTCCATCTTGAACATTTTCACGGATGGAGTTGAAACGACGCTTGATGTGCCTGGTCTTCTTGTGAAACCTGGGCTCCTTTGCGAGGGCAATAGCTCCAGTGTTGTCACAGAAGAGTTTGATCGGCCCCGACGCATTGGGTATGACTCCTAGGTCGGTGATGAACTCCTTCACCCAAATCGCTTCATGTGCTGCCTCCGAGGCTGCCATGTACTCCGCTTCACACGTAGATCCCGCCACGACGCTCTGCTTGCAGCTACACCAGCTTACTGCTCCACCATTCAACATATACACGTATCCGGTTGTGACTTAGAGTCATCCGGATCTGAGTCGAAGCTAGCGTCGACGTAACCCTTTACGACGAGCTCTTCGTCTCCTCCATAAACAAGAAACATGTCCTTTGTCCTTTTCAGGTACTTCAGGATATTCTTGACCGCTGTCCAGTGTTCCTTGCCGGGATTACTTTGATATCTTGCTACCAAACTTACGGCAAGGTTTACATCGGGTCTGGTACACAGCATGGCATACATAATAGATCCTATGGCTGAAGCATAGGGGATGACACTCATCTCTTCTTTATCTTTTGCCGTGGTCGGTGACTGAGCTGAGCTCAGTCTCATACCTTGTAACATAGGCAAGAACCCCTTCTTGGACTGATCCATTCTGAATCTCTTCAAAATCTTATCAAGGTATGTACTTTGTGAAAGACCTATGAGGCGTCTCGATCTATCTCTATAGATCTTGATGCCTAATATATAAGCAGCTTCTCCAAGGTCCTTCATTGAAAAACACTTATTCAAGTAGGCCTTAATGCTGTCCAGAAATTCTATATTATTTCCCATCAGGAGTATGTCATCTACATATAATATGAGAAATGCTACAGAGCTCCCACTCACTTTCTTGTAAACGCAGGCTTCTTCATAAGTCTGCATAAATCCAAATGCTTTGATCATCCCATCAAAGCGAATGTTCCAACTCCGAGATGCTTGCACCAGTCCATAAATGGATCGCTGGAGCTTGCATACTTTGTTAGCGTTCTGAGGATCGACAAAACCTTCCGGCTGCATCATATACAGTTCTTCCTTAAGATGCCCGTTAAGGAATGCTGTTTTGACGTCCATCTGCCATATCTCATAATCATAGTATGCGGCAATTGCTAACATGATTCGGACGGACTTTAGCTTCGCTACGGGAGAGAATGTCTCGTCGTAGTCAATCCCTTGAACCTGTCGATAACCCTTAGCGACAAGTCGAGCTTTATAGATGGTAACATTACCATCCGCGTCCGTCTTCTTCTTAAAGATCCATTTGTTTTCTATCGCTCGCCGATCATCGGGCAAGTCTGTCAAAGTCCATACTTTGTTTTCATACATGGATTCTATCTCGGATTTCATGGCTTCAAGCCATTTGTTGGATTCCGGGCCTGTCATTGCTTCTTCATAGTTCGAAGGTTCATTGTTGTCTAACAACATGATTTCTAGGACAGGGTTGTCGTACCATTCTGGTGCGGAACGTGTCCTTGTGGACCTACGAAGTTCAGCAGTAACTTGATCCGAAGTACTTTGATCATTATCATGGTATTCCTCTTCAGTTGGTGTGGGCATTACAGGAACGGTTTCCTGTGCTGCGTCACTATCCCGCTCAAGAGGTAGTACTTCATCGAGTTCTACTTTCCTCCCACTTACTTCTTTCGAGAGAAACTCTTTTTCCAGAAAGCATCCGTTCTTGGCAACAAAGATCTTGCCTTCGGATCTTAAGTAGAAGGTGTACCCTATAGTTTCCTTAGGGTATCCTATGAATACGCATTTTTCCGACTTGGGTTCGAGCTTTTCAGGTTGAAGTTTCTTGACATAAGCTTCGCATCCCCAAACTTTTAGAAACGACAGCTTAGGTTTCTTTCCAAACCATAATTCATACGGTGTCGTCTCAACGGATTTAGACGGTGCCCTATTTAAAGTGAATGTAGCTGTCTCTAGAGCGTATCCCCAAAATGATAGCGGTAAATCGGTAAGAGACATCATAGACCGCACCATATCCAATAGAGTGCGATTACGACGTTCGGACACACCGTTTCGCTGAGGTGTTCCAGGCGGCGTGAGCTGTGAAACGATTCCACATTTCTTTAAGTGTGTACCAAATTCGTGACTTAAGTATTCTCCTCCACGATCTGATCGTAATAATTTTATCTTTCGGTCACGTTGATTCTCCACCTCATTCTAAAATTCCTTGAACTTTTCAAAGGTCTCAGACTTGTGTTTCATTAAGTAGACATACCCATATCTACTCAAGTCATCTGTGAGGGTGAGAACATAACGATATCCTCCGCGAGCCTCAACGCTCATTGGACCGCACACATCGGTATGTATGATTTCCAACAAGTTGGTTGCTCGCTCCATTGTTCCGGAGAACGGAGTCTTGGTCATTTTACCTAAGAGGCATGGTTCGCACGTGTCAAACGATTCATAATCAAGAGACTCTAAAAGTCCATCGGCATGGAGCTTCTTCATGCGCTTGACACCAATGTGACCAAGGCGGCAGTGCCACAAGTATGTGGGACTATCGTTATCAACTTTAAATCTTTTGGCATCTACACTATGAACATGTGTAATATTACGCTCGAGATTCATTAAGAATAAACCATTGACCATCGGAGCATGACCATAAAACATATCTCTCATATAAATCGAACAACCATTATTCTCAGACTTAAATGAGTATCCATCTCGTATTAAACGAGATCCAGACACAATGTTCATGCTCAAACTTGGCACTAAATAACAATTATTGAGGTTCAAAACTAATCCCATAGGTAAATGTAGAGGCAGCGTGCCGACGGCGATCACATCGACTCTGGAACCATTCCCGACGCGCATCGTCACCTCGTCCTTTGCCAGTCTCCGTTTATTCCGCAGCTCCTGCTGTGAGTTACAAATATGAGCAACGGCACCGGTATCAAATACCCAGGAGTTACTACGAGTACTGGTAAGGTACACATCAATCACATGTATATCAAATATACCTTTGGTGTTGCCGGCCTTCTTATCCGCTAAGTATTTGGGGCAGTTCCGCTTCCAGTGACCCTTCCCCTTGCAATAAAAGCACTCAGTCTCAGGCTTGGGTCCATTCTTTGACTTCTTCCCGGTAACTGGCTTACCAGGCGCGGCAACATCTTTGTCGTCCTTCTTGAAGTTCTTCTTACCCTTGCCGTTCTTGAACTTAGTGGTCTTATTGACCATCAACACTTGACGTTCTTTCTTGATTTCAGCCTCTGCTGACTTCAGCATCGAGAACACTTCAGGAATGGTCTTTTCCATTCCCTGCATGTTGTAGTTCATCACAAAGCTCTTGTAGCTTGGTGGGAGCGACTGGAGGATTCTGTCAATGACCGCCTCATCTGGGAGGTTAATGTTCAGCTGGGTCATACGGTTGTGCAACCCAGACATCTTCAGGATGTGTTCACTGACAGAACTGTTTTCCTCCATCTTACAACTGTAGAACTTGTCGGAGACATCATATCTCTCGACCCGGGCATGAGCTTGAAAAACTAGTTTCAGCTCTTCGAACATCTCATATGCTCCGTGATGCTCAAAACGCTTTTGGAGCCCCGGTTCTAAGCTGTAAAGCATGCCGCACTGAACGAGGGAGTAATCATCAGCGCGAGACTGCCAAGCATTCATAATGTCTTGGTTCTCTGGGACGGGAGCGTCACCTAGCGGTCCTTCTAGGACATATTGTTTCCTGGCAGCTATGAGCATTATCCTCAGGTTCCGGACCCAGTCCGTATAGTTGCTGCCATCATCTTTCAGCTTGGTTTTCTCTAGGAACGCGTTGAAGTTCATGTTGACATTAGCGTTGGCCATTGATCTACAAGACATATTTGCAAAGGTTTTAGACTAAGTTCATGATAATAAAGTTCTAATCAAATTATGAACTCCCACTTAGATTAGACATCCATTTAGTCATCTAAGTGTTACACGATCCGAGTCGACTAGCCCGTGTCCGATCATCACGTGAGACGGACTAGTCATCGTCGGTGAACATTTTCATGTTGATCGTATCTTCCATACGACTCGTGTTCGACCTTTCGGTCTCCGTGTTCCGAGGCCATGTCTGCACATGCTAGGCTCGTCAAGTTAACCCTAAGTGTTTTCGCTGTGTAAAACTGTCTTACACCCGTTGTATGTGAACGTAAGAATCCATCACACCCGATCATCACGTGGTGCTTAGAAACGACGAACTGTAGCAACGGTGCACAGTTAGGGGAGAACACTTCTTGAAATTTTATAAGGGATCATCTTATTTACTACCGTCGTCCTAAGTAAACAAGATGCATAATACATAATAAACATCACATGCAATTATATAGTTGTGACATGATATGGCCAATATCATATAGCTCCATTGATCTTCATCTTCGGGGCTCCATGAGCATCTTGTCACTGGCTTGACACCATGATCTCCATCATCATGATCTCCATCATCGTGTCTTCATGAAGTTGTCACGCCAACGACTACTTCTACTTCTATGACTAACGTTTAGCAATAAAGTAAAGTAGTTTACATGACGTTATTCAATGACACGCAGGTCATACAAAAAATAATGACAACTCCTATGGCTCCTGCCGGTTGTCATACTCATCGACATGCAAGTCGTGAATCCTATTACAAAGAACATGATCTCATACATCACAATTCATCATTCATCACAACTTCTGGCCATATCACATCACATGATCAATCGCTGCAAAAACAAGTTAGACGTCCTCTAATTGTTGTTGCATCTTTTACGTGGCTGCAATTGGGTTCTAGCAAGAACGTTTTCTTACCTACGAATCACCACAACGTGATTTTGTCAACTTCTATTTACCCTTCATAAGGGCCCTGTTCATCGATTCCGCTCCAACTAAGGTGGGAGAGACAGACACCCGCCAGCCACCTTATGCAACTAGTGCATGTCAATCGGTGGAACCGGTCTCACGTAGGCGTACGTGTAAGGTTGGTCCGGGCCGCTTCATCCCACAATACCGTTGAGCAAGAAAAGACTAGTAGAGGCAAGTAAGATGACAAAATCCACGCCCACAACAAAGTTGTGTTCTACTCGTGCAAAGAGAACTACGCATAGACCTAGCTCTGATACCACTGTTGGGGAACGTTGCAGAAAATTAAAAATTTTCCTACGGTTTCACCAAGATCCATCTATGAGTTCATCTAAGCAACGAGTCTAGGGAGAGAGTTTGCATCTACATACCACTTGTAGATCGCGTGCGGAAGCTTGCAAGGTGATGATGTAGTCGTACTCGACGTGATCCAAATCACCGATGACCTGCGCCGAACGGACGGCACCTCCGCGTTCAACACACGTACGGAACAGCCATGTCTCCTCCTTCTTGATCCAGCAAGGAAGGGAGGAGAGGTTGAGGGAGATGGCACCAGCAGCAGCACGACGGCGTGGTGTTGGTGGAGCTGCAGTACTCCGGCAGAGCTTCGCTAAGCACTATGGAGGTGGAGGAGGTGTTGGGGAGGGAGAAGGAGGCAACCAAAGGCCAGGGCGTTCAGGTATGAAGTCCCTCCTCTCCCCCACTATATATAGGGGTGCCAAGGGGGGGTGGCCGGCCCTAGGAGATCCAATCTCCTAGGGGGTGCGGCGGCCAAGGGGGGTTTTCCCTCCCCCCAAGGCACCTAGGAGGTGCCTTACCCTCCTAGGACTCTTGCCCCCCTTGAACCCTAGGCGCATGGGCCTATGTGGGGCTGGTTCCCTTGGCCCATTAGGCCAGGGCGCACCCCCTTACAGCCCATGTGGCCCCCTGGGACAGGTGGACCCACCCGGTGGACCCCCGGGACCCTTCCGGTGGTCCCGGTACAATACCGATAACCCCGAAACTTGTCCCGATGCCCGAAACAGGACTTCCCATATATAAATCTTTACCTCCGGACCATTCCGGAACTCCTCGTGATGTCCGGGATCTCATCCGGGACTCCGAACAACATTCGGGTTACTGCATATACATATCCCTATAACCCTAGCGTAACTGAACCTTAAGTGTGTAGACCCTACGGGTTCGGGAGACATGCAGACATGACCGAGACTCTCTCAGTCAATAACCATCAGCGGGATCTGGATACCCATGATGGCTCCCACATGCTCCTCGATGTTGTCATCGGATGAACCACTATGTCGAGGATTCGATCAAACCCTGTATGCAATTCCCTTTGTCAATCGGTACGTTACTTGCCCGAGACTCGATCGTCGGTATCCCAATACCTTGTTCAGTCTCGTTTCCGGCAAGTCACTTTACTCGTACCGTAATGCATGATCCCGTGTCCAACACCTTGGTCACATTGAGCTCAATATGATGATGCATTACCGAGTGGGCCCAGAGATACCTCTCCGTCATACGGAGTGACAAATCCCAGTCTCGATCCGTGTCAACCCAACAGCTACTTTCGGAGATACCTGTAATGCACCTTTATAGTCACCCAATTACGTTGTGACATTTGGTATACCCAAGGCACTCTTATGGTATCCGGGAGTTACACGATCTCATGGTCGAAGGAAGAGATACTTGACACTTGCAAAGCTCTAGCAAAACGAACTACACGATCTTTTATGCTATGCTTAGGATTGGGTCTTGTCCATCACATCATTCTCCTAATGATGTGATCCCGTTATCAATGACATCCGATGTCCATAGTCAGGAAACCATGACTATCTGTTGATCACAACGAGCTGGTCAACTAGAGGCTTACCAGGGACATTGTGTGGTCTAAGTATTCACACGTGTATTACGATTTCCGGATAATACAGTTATAGCATGAATAAAAGACAATTATCATGAACAATGAAATATAATAATACTTTTATTATTGCCTCTAGGGCATATTTCCAACACGGGGACAGCCGCATCTTCGGACCAGACATGCTCAGAGAAGCCGAGGAAAAGGTCAAGCTAATCAGAGACCGACTTAAGACCGCTCAAAGTCGACAGAAGAGTTATTATGATCAGAAACATCGTAGAGTCAGCTTTGAACCCGGTGAGTTCGTATACCTGAGAGTGTCCCCTATGAGAGGATTGCAACGGTTTAAGATTAAAGGAAAGTTAGCACCAAGATTCATTGGACCATTCTGCATAGTGGCACGAAGAGGCACTATAGCCTACCAGCTAGATTTACCCGAAGACCTGTCCGACATTCACGACGTGTTCCACGTCTCTCAGTTAAGGAAGTGCGTAAGCAACCCACAGAAACAAGTATCCCATGAAAACATTGACGTGCAGCCAGACCTCACTTATCGGGAACGTCCCGTAAGAATATTAGAGAAGTCTGAAAGGAGGACCCGACAGAAGACCATCATGTTTTTCAGAGTCCAGTGGAGCAATCACACCGACAGTGAAGCAACTTGGGAAAGCGAGGATTTTCTTCGGACAGAGCATCCACACTTATTTAAGGATCAGCTGAAATCTCGGGGACGAGATTTTTCCTAAGGGGGTAGGTGTTGTGACACTCCAAAATTTTAATTTGGTTTTTATCAAAAACCTTGTGGTTTTCGTTTTCTTTGAAAAGAGGCCATTTAAATTTTTCTTTCAGAAAACCTTCCTCTTAAAAACTTCCTTTGCTTTGGCAAGGATTTTATCTTTTCAAACTTTGGTGTTTGATCTTTTGAAACTTCTTCTCTGTTGGTTCTCTCTCAAATTTATTTTGGGAGTTTAATCTTTTTCTTTTAAAATGAAACTCTATGAAAAACTTGGATTTTCATATCTTGAAAACCACCCATGACTTTGCATTTTTGCCCATGTGATAAAACCCCTCCAAAACCTCCCCCACACCTTGTGATCAACCTAAGTTCTCTGTCCCAACTAATCCAAGCAAGTTTTGGATTTTTTTTCTAATTATTTTTCCTCTCAAATCAATTCTGAAAATTATTTGGAGCCTGAGTGATTTTCAAAGCAAGTACCCTTTTGCATTTGAGTTTTGACCTCAAACCAACTCTCCTGGTTAGTCCTTTGTACCCACAACTCAGAACCATCTTGATCCACTCCTCCTCTTTTAAATTTTTCAAAATTCAGTCTCTGCAAGGTTGGACCAGATTTGCCAAATTTGATGAAATTCATATCTACACTCCTCCAAAAATTCCACCAAAATTCAGGCAGCCTACTTGAGCAATGGGAAGCCACTCCACCAAAAATCAGCTCAAGGAAAAATCACCAGAGGACAAATTCATTCTGTCGAACACCTTGCATGCACTGCTGCTGTTCAAAATTCAGTAAAATTCAGTTTCAGTGTCGTTTTCGTCCGTTAGTTTCTATCACGCGTAGACAGTGCGCTTGGCTCGATGCTCGTAGCCCCTCCCTCTTGTCCGGAGCTTCACACGCGTGCGTGGAGCCTTCCTGGCGTCGGTGGCGCGCTGGCCCGCCCTCGCCGGCGTCTTCTATGGTGTCGGGACCTCCCGTGGCAGCCGACAGAAGGCACACCACGGTAGAACGTCGTTCAGCACCGCCCAAAGCCCCTTGGCTCTCCGCGTGTCCCTGCCGTGCCAGCGCACGCCCGTGGCACCGTCGCCGTGGCCCGGCAAGCATGGAACATGCTCCCTGCCGCCGACGGGCCGCCACCCCCGTTCCATCGAGCTCGCCCATAACACCAAATCACAGCCCGTTTAGCACCTAAATGGGACCGGTGGACCTCAACGACGAAGCCCAAGCCCCTAATCCCACTGCACATCCCCGGCACCGCCGTAATCAGTCGCCGGAGATCCCCGTTCACGGCAACCGCCTCGGGCCGCCTATAAAAAGGGCCCCCGAGCTCACCCTCGTGCACGCAGCATCACCACTCCTCACCAACGCCACGCCAGGCCACTAGGAGGACCTCAAGGAGGTCTCCTCCCCCAACTCCGGCCGCCCCAATCCGCTTCGGCCTCCACCACGATTCGCTCCGGTGAGGCCATCTCCGGCGCCCAAACCCCGTCCCCTCTCTAGCTACCAGGAGCCTAACCCCCTCTTCAATTTGACCTCTGCAGCCCTCTCCGACGAGTCCCTCAACCACCCGAGCCACCGTCCGCCGGAGCAAAGCTCGCCGTCGACGTGGTACTCGCCGGCGACCACCACCGACGCGGAATGGTGCCCTGAGCACGGAGGTACCCTCTGATCCCCCTGCCTTGCCGTGGATCGCCGCCGGCGACCACCGCGGCTCTCGGGCGCCGACGAGCTTCGTTCCCCCCCCCCTTTTGAAGTTTAAACCTGACGAGTGGGACCCCACCGTCAGCCTCTCTGCTCTCTCTATTGAAACGTTTTCTGGAAGCGCCTTCGGGCAAAGTACGTTTTCCCTTGGGGCTGGCGTAGTTTCTGCCGAAGCGTTTCTGTTTTTATAAAATAGCCCCTGGAAACTTTCTGTTTCATTACAGATGAGTCCCTGGGCAAAAACCCTTATAACTTTTAAACAGAAAAGTATTTTTGATTGATTCTTTTTCTGTTCTCTTTAAAATTTTGTCTAGTTTTTTATCAGATTTATTTGAAAAATATTTGGTATACTTTTTGTGCACCCCTTGGTATTTACGACAGTGCACGTATTTTCTTTATACCGTAGATACTGAAGGAGGTGACGGAGCCGCGAACTTCATCGAGCTAGGCTCCGACTACTCTGAACCAGGCAAGCATGTTTGAACTTTTGATATGATGAGTGTCTTGGCATGTTTTGCATTTAGTTAGTTTTATGGCATGTTGAGAAGCATATCGATGAACGTTATTTTATGCGATAATGAGGTAAGTGAGTTCGATGATCCATAAGTGGACGGATGTGAGTATGAATGGTCATGTGTTGGCATGAGGATGGGTGAGATGGCAGTGTTGTAGCATGCCAGTCTTATGCCAGACTATGTGACTTCAGTGTCAAACCGTATCGGTCCAGTTCCTCGCATTTCCTTCCCTGTACTACCACATGTTTTCCGCAAGGAATATGGTTTAGTAAGTTGCGAACCGCTTTTCTGGTACACACCGAAAGGAGAGGCCATGATGATGGTTCCATGGCCCTGGATTAAAGCCAGTCATCCGGTCAGGGGGCATGGGTGTTTCCGGTTGGGACCGAGAGGGGGGCACCCCTTAGAGCGCGCGTATATAAATTTGATCCCATGCTATTCGAGATTGTGATCTCCCCGTCTCAAAAGTTTTTCTTGGACGATGTCTAGGGTGATTCCTAGCATCGAGAGGTAGGATGGGTGTGTACTGGTTAGCTATGTTTTCTTCCGAAACACCGTAAACGGAACTAGTCCTTCGTGACTACGGAAATCCGTTGGCTGTGGGAAAATTTTGTACAAACTCTGCAGAGTCATATATTCCTCCAAATCATCTATTCCATGTCCAAATTCGTATTATCTTATCCTAATCAAAATGTCAGTTTTGATGGCAGAGACTCCGGTGATTCGCATGAGTGCTAATTCCGGTTAAATTATTGTTCCTGTGGACGGACTAACCCATTTATTATTATGAATTAAATGTTTATTATGAGTATATTTACTTGTGAATAAAAGCCCTTTCTGCGATGTCGCACAGACGTCCGACTGTGGCATTGTTGTATTTTATTTTCCTTTAAAGCCCTTTCTGCGATGTCACTCAGACGTCCGACTGTGGCATTGTTGTATTTTACTTTCTGTTAAAGCCCTTTCTGTGATGTCGCCCCGACGTCCGACCGTGGCATTTCTTTTAAAGCCCTTTCTGTGATGTCGCCCCGACGTCCGACTGTGGCATTTCTTTTAAAGCCCTTTCTGTGATGTCGCCCTGACGTCCGACCGTGGCATTTCTTTTAAAGCCCTTTTTGTGATGTCGCCTTGACATCCGACTGTGGTATTTCTTTTAAAGCCCTTTATGTGGTGTCGCTAAGACGCCCGACTGTGGCATCATTTCCTTATATTTATTTGTTCACCTTTCGAGGCGTCGCTTCAGACACCCGATCGGTAGTTATTTATGTTTTGTTGGGATTTCAGGCGAACTACCGCCGTTTCCCTTTTACTTAACTTGTTATGCTAATTTTTGAATGTACATTGGTGAATTATTCATGACGCATCCATGCATGCATTTGTTATATCTTACGTCCGAACTGTCTTGCGAGTACTTTCAAAGTACTCACTGGCTTGTTGATTTGGCCAGATGCTGACGAAGGCGATCTCATGGATGAAGAGTTTGATAGCGAGTCCGACACCTAGAGGAGTCCCAGTCAGTCTCGTGCGACCCTGGATTTGGTCACTGTTTTATATCCGCTTCCGCTACCAAATAAATTCATCGAGCCTCACATCGACGCTCGATGAGATGACAGACTTAGAGTCATGTATTTCTCTCCCCGCTGTGTTTTTACACCACCGCCCTATCCTCGAGTCAGTAGTATGCCTCCACACCACTGTGTCATGTCTGCCATTATGTATAATTATTGGCGTGCTTGTAATAATTTGGTTGAGCAACCGTAGTTCGACCCTGTAATATATTTTATGCTACTGGCTTATTGTATCAAGAATTTGTCTACCAGTGAGGAGGATTTCTCTCATACTGGACTCAAAAGATTGGTTTCTCAATAAATATTTTTATTGGAAAACCGGTCGTGACACGGCCGAGCGTGCCGCACTGTCACGATGGGCATGATCTAGCTCTGCCGCCGGACAGCGCCCAGAGCGCCGCTCAGGTGCCTGCTCCGACCATTAGCTCGGAGCCGACTGGGCCAGTCGGGAACAGACGGTTGGACACCGCCCCAAGAGCCGCAATCTCTACGGTGATAGAGCCGAATACCAGCCTAGTCCTTTGTAAGGCCTGTGACTCCAAGGTGCCGGACTCCGTTCCGGACTCCGAATCTTCCGCACCCCTTCCGATCGAACCCGATTGGGCTCCGATCATGGAGTTCACCGCTGCGGACGTCTTTCAGCACTCGCCCTTTGGCGATATCCTTAATTCACTAAAGTCTCTCTCTTTGTCAGGAGAGCCCTGGCCGGACTATGGTCAGCATGGTTGGGATGCGGACGGCGAAGAAATTCGAAACCCACCCGCCACCCACTTTGTAGCCACTGTCGACGATCTAACCGACATGCTCGACTTCGACTCCGAAGACATCGACGGTATGGACGCCGATGAAGGAGACGACCAAGAACCAGCACCAATAGGGCACTGAAAAGCCACCTCGTCATATGACATATACATGGTGGACACCCCCAAAGCAGGGGATGGCGATGAAAAAACGGAGGACGACCCCTCCAAGAAGCAACCCAAGCGCCGACATCAGCGGCGTCGCTCTAAATCCCACCAAAGCAAAAACGGCGAGCCCAGCACTGGAGACAACAACACCCCGGACAGTGTCAAAGACAACCCCCTCCAACAGGATTCAGCGCAGGAGGACGAAAAAGCCAGCCCTCATGAGAGAGCGGCAGACAGGGAGGTCGAGGACGATAATTATATGCCTCCCTCCGAAGACGAGGCAAGCCTCGACGACGACGAATTCGTCGTGCCAGAGGATGCCGTCGAACAAGAGCGTTTCAAACGCAGGCTTAGGGCCAGGGCGAGCAGCCTCAAGAAAAAACAACAACAGCTTAATTAAAGCTGACCAAGACTTGCTAGCTGACAGATGGACTGAAGTCCTCGCGGCCGAAGAGTATAAACTCGAACGCCCCTCCAAGAGCTACCCAAAGCGCAGGCTGCTACCCCAACTAGAGGAGGAAGCAACCAAACCTACATCACCAGCATACGATGCGCTCGATCGGCCACCCCGTGGCCGCGACAGAGAGGCCTTTCGGCCCTCAACCCAAGCCGCACCCCGGCGCCTCTCCAAGGAAACCGGAGCACGGGGAAACGCAACAGACCTGCGAGACATATTGGAGGATAAGGCAAGGCAAACAAGATCGATCTACGGATCGCGTGGGTGCCCCACATCACGTGACGATAACCGTCACGCCGGATATGATAAATATGGCCAGGCCGAATACAACAGACAAAGCTCATCCGAGCTGCATCGCGATATAGCCCTGTACAGGGGCGCCGCACACCCACTATGCTTCATAGACGAAGTAATGGATCATCAAATCCCCGAGGGTTTTAAACCCGTAAACATCGAATCATACTATGGCATAAAAGATCCCGCGGTATGGATCGAGGATTATCTCCTTCATATCCACATGGCCCGTGGTGATGATCTACACGCCATCAAATACCTCCCGCTCAAGCTTAAAGGACCAGCTCGGCATTGGCTTAACAGCCTGCCAGCAGAGTCAATTAGTTGCTGGGAAGACCTGGAATCTGCGTTCCTTGACAACTTCCAGGGCACTTATGTGCGACCACCAGACGCCGATGACCTAAGCCACATAATCCAGCAGCCAGAGGAATCGGCCAGACAATTCTGGACACGATTCCTAACCAAGAAAAACCAAATAGTCGACTGTCCGGACGCCGAGGCCCTTGCAGCCTTCAGGCAAAACATCCGAGATGAATGGCTTGCCCGGCACCTAGGACAGGAAAAGCCAAAATCTATGGCAGCCCTCATGACACTCATGACCCGCTTTTGCACGGGAGAAGACAGCTGGCTAGCTCGTAGCAACAACATAACCAAGAGCCCTGGCAATTCGGATACCAAGGACAACAATGGCAGGTCATGTCGCAACAAGCACAAGCGCCGCATTAACGGCGACAATACTGAGGATAAGGCAGTTAATGTAGGATTCAGAGGCTCTAAACCCTGTCAGCGGAAGAAGCAATTCAAAAGAAACCCTCCGGGCCCATCCAGTTTAGACCGGATACTCGATCGCTCGTGCCAGATACACGGCACCCCCTAACAACCAGCCAACCACACCAACAGGGATTGTTGGGTGTTCAAGCAGGCAGGCAAGTTAAGTACCGAAACCAGAGACAAGGGGCTGCGTAGTGATGACGAGGAGGAGCCCCGGCCGCCGAACAACAGAGAACAGAAGGGCTTCCCCCCGCAAGTGCGGAAGGTGAACATGATATACGCAACCCATATCCCCAAAAGGGAGCGGAAGCATGCTCTCAAGGATGTCTATGCGTTGGAGCCAGTCGCCCCAAAGTTCAACCCATGGTCCTCCTGCCCGATCACTTTTGATCGAAGGGACCACCCCACTAGCATTCGCCACGGCAGATTCGCCGCATTGGTCATAGACCCAATCATTGACGGATTTCACCTCACTAGAGTCCTCATGGACGGCGACAGCAGCCTAAACCTGCTTTATCAGGATACAGTGCGAAAAATGGGTATAGATCCCTCAAGGATTAAACCCACAAAGACAACCTTTAAAGGCGTCATACCAGGTGTAGAAGCCAGCTGTACAGGCTCGGTTACACTCGAAGTGGTCTTTGGATCCCCGGATAATTTCCGAAGCGAAGAGTTAATCTTCGACATAGTCCCATTCCGCAGTGGCTATCACGCCCTACTCGGACGAACCGCATTCGCAAAATTCAATGCGGTGCCGCACTACGCATATCTCAAGCTCAAGATGCCAGGTCCTCGCGGAGTCAGTACGGTAAATGGAAACACCGAATGCTCTCTCCGAACGGAGGAGCACACAGCGGCCCTGGCGGCGGAAGTACAGAGTAGCCTCTCAAGGCAATTCTCCAATCCGGGTGTTAAACGTCCGGACAACGTCAAGCGCGCCCGTAGTAACCTACAACAAAACCGGCTGGCACGTTCCGAGCAAGCATAGCAGTGCGGCCTCAACCCCAGCCCTCGCCAGATGGTGATATCGGTACCACGCATACATAATTACGCTTTGGAAATACCATGGGCATAAGGGGAGGGGCACAACTACGGCACGCCTAGAATGCGGCTCAACCGCACTAAGGGGCTCCCTATTCTGCCGTTTCCTTTTTTATATACTTTCAGGACCCAACTATTCGGAAGGCCTGTCCGGCAATACACTCGCCAAACACACGATGCAACAGCCAGGGAGAGAACAAGCCACGTCAAATGTCTAGGTGGTCTCTATAAACGAGCTAAATACCTGTTTTACTTAAAGTCCCGCAGCTTGCCCCTGGAGGGGGACATGTCAAATAATCACATCTCTTGCTTATCGCACTATTTGTATCGTTCTGCTTTCATAGTAGCCCTTTTTAATAAACAATACATAGCTCTTATCTATTATTGTATTCATCTATTTTTATACAAATATGTTCAGTCATGACATTATGCAACCGTACACTTTGGTACGGCCAATACACCAGGGGCTTAAGCACCCCATAACACGGTGTGAGAAGACCGAACACTCTCATGAGTGCGGCACCCCGAACTTATAGCACTATATGCATCGGCTCCAAATCATGTCTTGGGTTAATAGTTGGGTTTGCCCGGCTCCCATGTTTTGGTACCTTACGTTCCGCAATGTTGGCTAAGGTAGCGCTGGGAGAACTACTGCGATTGTGCCCTAGTTGAGCTGGGTTAACACCTTAGTAGAGAAAGCTAAAACTGACTGTCATGATAGTGCGACAGACCGTTCGCTATTCGCGAGGTTTTTCGAGTCCCTAAAGACTTATGCCGCTTAGAGCGAGGAGCCGGATTTATCCGTCCTAGGCGTGGATAGCGCCCAGAACTCGGTCTTCCGAATACTAGGGGCCTCGCCGAAATTTAAAATTATAGAATTCTATGGCTAAGTGAGAGTGATAAAGCATTATAAGTCCGATGGCCTTGTTCGTTGTGCTGAGCGCCTCCCTAGATGGACCCAAGAATGGGAACAAGAGCGCTCAGGTTTATCCCGAACACCCCAGCACTCATGGCATGGGGGTAGAAGCCGACGACTTGCATCTCTCAGATTTGATAAACTGCCGCACAGAAGGTAATATTTTAAATTAACAAGTGTTGCTTAACGCATATGAAAAAAGTTTTCAGCATACAGGATAACAGATGCGAGTCTACTCAAAAATTACATCTTTGGAGCATTCACCCGCTATACGGCGGGCGCCCTTCAGGACGCCCTTATAATACATCTCGGGCTTGCGATACTCCTTGCCCGGCGGTGGCACGTCCGTCACAAGCTTCTCTGCGTCCATCTTGCCCCAGTGCACTTTAGCACGGGCAAGGGCCCGACGGGCACCTTCAATACAGACGGAGCGCTTGATGACTTCAATCCATGGACACGCGTCCACCAGACGCCGCACCAGACCGAAGTAGCTCCCAGGCATGGCTTCTGTAGGCCACAATCGAACTATGAGGCCCTTCATGGCCTGTTCGGCCACCTTGTGGAGCTCGACCAGCTGCTTCAGTTGGTCGCTCAGGGGCACCGGATGTCCGGCCTCAGCATATTGAGACCAGAACAACTTTTCCATCAAGCTCCCCTCCTCGGCTCGGTAGAATGCGACAGCTTCAGACACACTACGCGGTAGATCGGCGAAAGCTCCTGGAGAGCTCCGGATTCGGTAAGTAACAGATAATTCACTTTTATATGCTTGCTTTTCATAAAGAATGCCTTACCCGCCACTATTTTCTTTATTGCCTCGATCTCCTGGAGGGCCTTCTGGGCTTCGGCCTTAGCGGTCTTGGCACTCTCAAGAGCCAAGGCGAGCTCGGACTCTCGAGTCTTCGAGTCACGGTCCAAACTCTCGTGTTTCTCCATGAGAGCATGAAGCTCTTGCCGCACCTCCGCCACCCGTGCCTCCTGCTTCTCTCGCTCGGTGCGCTCTAAGGCCGCACTGTTTTCGGCCTTGGACACCGCTTCCTTCAGGGTCGCCACCTCGGTCGTGGCCCCTGCAACATTCACGTTGGTCCTGTCATTATTTGCAACCAGGTATTTCTATATACATTTACGTACGGTATTACATACCCTCCTTGTCCTCAAGCTGCTTCTTGGCACGGCCGAGCTCGTTCTCGGACCGCTCGAGGCTCTCCTTCAATGCATTGACCTCCGCAGTCAGTGCGGCAGAGGTCAGCAGCGCAGCCCGCATTCCCATATTGACATATTTATGTTAGACTCCTGCGTATATCTTTTTAGATCCTCAGCTCGGCTTTTCTTTCCGAACGCCAAACTGAGCATCAGGGGCTACTGTCTATGCGGTACATATTCTTACATATCTTAAAACTTACCTCAAAGCCTGTTAGAAGGCTCGTGCAAGCTTCGGTCAGCACGCTCTTGGCGGACTAAACCTTCTGAATCACCGCACTCATAACAGTGCGGTGCTCCTCGTCGATGGAGGCGTCGTTAAGCACCTCAAGCAAATTGTCCGGTGCCTCCGGGTGGACGGAGGTCACCGGCATCGTAGGCTTGCCCTTCTTACGAAGGCGTCGCCTACCAGACTCCGGAAACACTTAAGGTTCCAGAGCAGTGTCCGGCCCAGGGCCGGACTTAGATCCCTCCGGGGCTTTACCCCGTTTGGGCCTGGAGTCCGGGAGGTCGCCTTGCGGCGCCTCCAGGACCACCTCCTCCTCGTTTAGTCCCTTTTGGGACTCCACCTCAGCGTCGTCCGTAGGGAGAGGGGAGGAGGCCGTCGGAAGTGAAGCACTATTCACGTCCGACGAATCCAGGGAGCCGCTCAACGAATCACCGAGCTGAGCCTTGGGCGGACTGCATGATTGAATTCGGCGTCAGAAGGTACCATACAATAGAGGAACGCCATAAGTTATTCTGGTATCCGGACACTTACGATTTTGCCAGGGGCTTGACCCTGGATGGCCATTCCTCCCCACCCTCTTCGGCATCGGAGGCGTAGTCCGGCATAAGGGTCCTCCCCTTCTTGGACCCTTCGGCCTCCCCAGTTGGGGCGGCCTTCCTTTTCTTTCCTCCCCCCGTTGGAGGGGGAGAGGCTTCTTCTTCCTCCTCCTCCTCGTCCTCAGAGGCGGAGGGTGCTTCGGGGTTGTCAGGCGATGAATCCGACACCACCAGGCGCCAGGAGCTCTTTCGAGTCCCCGTGGCCTTGTTCTTGGCCTTCTTCTCCAGCACCACGTGAGGTGCCGGAACCAGCAGCCCCGTCAATCGGGCGTCCGCTGGGTCTTCTGGTAGGGGAGCCGGACAGTTAACCTGCCCGGACTTCTTCAGCCAGTCCTGTCAAAGGTAAGGGAGTTTAGATCCCGCATAGAGTCAGACTATGAAAAACAAGAGTCCCGTAAAGGGTAGAATAGCTTACCTCGCTGGCCTGACGCCGCGAGCTGAATCCGCGATCTTCGGTAGCAGATGCGGGGGCCTCAGCACCCTTAAACAGCACCTTCCAGGCATCTTCGTACGTAGTGTTGAAGAGCTTGCTCAAGGTTTGGTGTTGTGCCGGATCAAACTCCCACAATTTGGAGGCCCGTTGTTGGCATGGGAGGATCCGGCGGATGAGCATGACCAGGACTATGTTGACAAGCTTTAGATTCTTGTTCACGAGCTTTTGGACGCAGGTTTGAAGTCCGGTCAGCTCTTTCGAATCTCCCCACGTTAGGCCCGTCTCTTTCCTGGAAGTGAGCCGTGTGGGGAAGCCAGATCGGAATTCGGGGGCCGCCGCCCATTTGGGGTCGCGCTGCTCGGTGATGTAGAACCACCCCGATTGCCACCCCTTTATTGTTTCCACAAAGGATCCCTCGAGCCATAGGACGTTGGCCATCCGGCCCACCATGGCACCTCCGCACTCCGCTTGGCGGCCGCCCACTACCTTCGGCTTGGCATTAAAAGTCTTCAACCATAAGTCGAAGTGGGGCTGCATGCAGAGGAAGGCCTCGCACACGATGATGAACGCCGAGATGTTGAGGATGAAGTTCGGGGCTAGATCGTGGAAGTCCAGGCCATAGTAGAACATGAGCCCCCGGACGAACGGGTGAAGAGGAAAGCCCAGTCCGTAGAGGAAATGGGGGAGAAATACAACCCTCTCATGGGGCCTAGGGGTGGGGATGAGTTGCCCCTCATCTGGAAGCCGGTGCGCGATGTCGTCAGACAAGTATCCGGCCTTCCTCAACTTTTTGATTTGTCCCTCCGTGACGGAGGAGGCCATCCATCTACCTCCCGCTCCGGACATGATTGGAGAAGGTTGAGGTGGGAAGTGCGGACTTGGGCGTTGGACCTTGAGTGCGCAGGGATGGATAAGCAAAGGAGGAAGAAGGCGTAAATGGAAAGGGTAGATCCTTATCCCCTTATATGGGCGGCCAAAACTACAAGCCCCCACCAGCCTAATGAAACTTTCTTATCTCCCAAGCGCCGCGGTTAATGGCGTGGTTGGGTTACCCACGCCCGTATTGATGAGAATCCCGGAATAAGGGGACACGATCTCTGCTTTGACAAGACGTCCCAAGGAAACCGCCTCGCTAAACGCGCTGAGGTGGAACACTAAAATGATTCGAATAAAGGCTTGGCCGTGGCGTGATGTCACGCTGCGGAATACGTCAGCAGATTAGATTTGTGCATATATTATTCTCTCTACGGTGGTATGTGGAACTTATTTTGCAGAGCCGGACACTATCCTTGTGTTCAACATCTTCTATGAAGTATTCGGAGGAGGAACCTGCCTTGCAATGTCAAAGACAATTTGCGCGCCGGACTCGTCGTCATTGAAGCCTGGTTCAGGGGCTACTGAGGGAGTCCTAGATTAGGGGGTGTCCGGATGGCCGGACTATGACCTTTGGCCGGACTCCCGGACTATGAAGATACAAGATTGAAGACTTCATCCCATGTCCGGATAGGACTTTCCTTGGCGTGGAAGGCAAGCTTGGCTATATGATATGAAGATCTCCTCCCATTGTAACCGACTCTATGTAACCCTAGCCCTCTCCGGTGTCTATATAAACCGGAGAGTTTTAGTCCGTAGGATGAACAACAATCATACCATAGGCTAGCTTCTAGGGTTTAGCCTCTCTGATCTCGTGGTAGATCAACTCTTGTACTACCCATATCATCAATATTAATCAAGCAGGAGTAGGGTTTTACCTCCATCGAGAGGGCCCGAACCTGGGTAAAAACATCGTGTCCCTTGTCTCCTATTACCATCCGCCTAGACGCACAGTTCGGGACCCCCTACCCGAGATCCGCCGGTTTTGACACCGACAATCACCATCTTCATATCTCAAAACAATCATAAAGAATCAAACTTCTCATAGTATTCAATGCACTTTATATGAAAGTTTTTATTATATCCCTCTTGGATGCCCATCATATTAGGACTGAATTCATAACATAAGAAAATTACCATGCTTTTTAAGACTCTCAAAATAATATAAGTGAAGCATGAGAGTTCATCAATTTCTTCAAAATAAAACTAACACCATGCTCTAAAAAGATATAAGTGAAGCACTAGAGCAAATGACAAACTACTCCGAAAGATATAAGTGAAGATCAATGAGTAGTCGAAATGTGAAGACTCTCTAACATTTAAGAATTTCATATCTTGGGAAATTATGCAAACAGAAAGCAAAAAAAATGACGCTCCAAGCAAAACACATATCATGTGGTGAATAAAAATATAGCTCCAAGTAAAGTTACCGATGAACGAAGACGAAAGAGGGGATGCCTTCCGGGGCATCCCCAAGCTTAGGCTCTTGGTTGTACTTGAATATTACCTTGGGGTGCCTTGGGCATCCCCAAGCATAGGCTCTTGCCACTCCATATTCCATAGTCCATCTAATCTTTACCCAAAACTTGAAAAATTCACAACACAAAACTCAACAGAAAACTCGTAAGCTCCGTTGGTATAAGAAAATAAATCACCGCTATTGTACTGTTGTGAACTCATTCTTTATTTATATAGGTGTAATATCTACTGTATTCCAACTTCTCCATGGTTCATACCCTCACATACTACTCATAGATTCATCAAAATAAGCAAACAACACAATGAGAACAGAATCTGTCAAAAACAGAGCAGTCTGTAGTAATCTGGAAACTTTCCCTACTTCTGTAACTCCAAAAGTTCTGAAAAAATTAGTTACAACTGAGAAATTTGTGCACCAATCCACAGAAAAAATAACAAGGTCAAAAACATGTTTCAATAAGATTCTGGAAATTATTTACTGAGCGCAAATGTTTCTGATTTTCAGCTGGATCACCACAAGCTTTCCTAAAGGCTTTAGTTGGCACTTTATTGAAACAAAAGCTATAAAACATGATTACTACAGTAGCTTAATCATGTGTAAACACAAAAACAGTAGGGGTAAATATGGCATTGTCTCCCAACAAGCGCTTTTGTTTAATGCCTTTCTAGCTAGGCATGATGATTTCAATGATGCTCACATAAAAGATAAGAATTGAAACATAATGAGAGCATCATGAAGAATACGACTAGCACATATAAGTCTATCCCACTTCCTATGCATAGGTATTTTGTGAGCAAACAACTTATGGGAACAAGAATCAACTAGCATAGGAAAGCAAAACAAGCATAACTTCAAGATTTTCAACACATAGAGAGGAAACTTAATATGATTGCAATTCCTACAAGCATATACTCCTCCCTCATAATAATTTTCAGTAGCATCATGAATTAATTCAATAATATAACCATCACATAAAGCACTATTTTCATGGTCTACAAGCATAGAAATTTTATTACTCTCCACATAAGCAAATTTCTTCTCATTCGGAATAGTGGGAGTATCCTAAGAAACTCGAATACTATAAATTTTTCCACATTAAAAGAGTAATGTTCAGAAAAATGGTAATCATAATCATGACAAGTTTTATAAATATAATCATCACTAATTTTTATAACATAAGTATCATCACAATAATCATCATAAGTAGCAACTTTGTTCTCATCATATTCAATTGAAACCTCTTCCAGGATAGTAGAATCATTACTAAATAAAGTCATGACCTCTCCAATTCCACTTTCATAATTGTCACAATAAGATTCAACACCCTCCAAAATAGTGGGATCATTACTTCCTAAAGTTGATACTCTTCCAAACCCGCTTTCATCAATATAATCATCATAAATAGGAGGCATGCTATCATCATAATAAATTTGCATATCAAAACTTGGGAGACTAAAAATATCATCTTCATTAAACATAGCATCCCCAAGCTTGGGAAAAACATTAATTTCATCAAATAAATTCGCAAACATGTCATTCTCATCAAACATAGCATCCCTAAGCTTGGGCCTTTGCATATCATAAGCATAATCACTCTCATCATTAATAATATGGATAGCACGAATAGTATAGCAATCATCATCATCACAATGAGTAATAGGAGCAACATGATTTGGGAGGGATACCATTTTACCTTTGCTTCTTCGTCTTTTCTTTTTCTTCTTCACATTATGTGTGGGTTTAATCATCTTTTTGGAGCTCCTTATTAATGAGATTGGTTTAATAGAAGGCTCCCCCTCGTTACCTGATTCATCATAAGAAAAAATAGGAGGATATTGGGAAGTCTCTTCCCTTTCATTAGTATTCTCTTCATCTTCTATTTTTTCTCTTGTCTTTATGTAATTGGCAATATAATTATTTTCAATTAAATTCACCGCACAATACATATATTAAGAAAGTTCTCAAGGTTATATTCTGGAATATTCTTAGTTATAAATTTCATTTCTTCATAACCCAAAAGCAAACTAAGTTCATTATGATATGCAACGGAAATCAAGTCATCACAAATTTTGTGCACGATTCGATCATGAAACAATTTTCATTGGAGATTTAAATGATCACGTTCATTGCAAAGTTCACAATGATGGCAAAGAAATTTTAAATTTTCAGCACAAACATCTAGCCTCTCTTGAAACCATTTAGTTTCTAAATACTTATGCCTCTTGCAAAATATATCTTTCCAATTTGGTGTGACCTTGCAAACTCTATGCACTCCACAAAAGTTGACATGCTTATAAGAAACATTTTTATCATGACAAGTGCAATCATCATTAGTACTATGGATATTCAAAGAGTTCATACTAACAACATTGCAATCATGATCAGCATTCAAATATCTAGTGCCAAACATTTTATTGCATTCTTCTTCTAACAATTTGGCACAATTATCGGAATCCTTTCCATCATTTTCACGAAAGATATTAAAAAGATGAAGCATATGAGGCACCCTCAATTCCATTTTTTTGTAGTTTTTTGTTATATACTAAACTAGTGATAAAACAAGAAACTAAAAGATTCTATTGCAAGATCTAAAGATATACCTTCAAGCACTAACCTCCCCGGCAACGGTGCCAGAAAAGATCTTGATGGCTACTACACAACCTTCTTCTTGTAGATGTTGTTGGGCCTCCAAGTGCAGTGGTTTGTAGGACAATAGCAAATTCCCCTCAAGTGGATGACCTAAGGTTTATCAATCCGTGGGACACGTAGGATGAAGATGGTCTCTCTCAAACAACCCTGTAACCAAATAACAAAGAGTCTCTTGTGTCCTCAACACACCCAATACAATGGTAAATTGTATAGGTGCACTAGTTCGGCGAAGATATGGTGATAGAAGTGCAATATGGATGGTAGATATAGGTTTTTGTAACCTGAAAATATAAAAACAGCAAGGTAGCAAGTAACAAAACTGAGCGAAAACGGTATTGCAATGCTTCGAAACAAGACCTAGGGTTCATACTTTCACTAGTGCAGGTTCTCTCAACAATAATAACATAATTGGATCATATAACAATCCCTCAACATGTAACAAAGAGTCACTCCAAATTCACTAATAGCAGAGAACAAACGAAGAGATTATTGTAGGGTATGAAACCACTTCGAAGTTATTCTTTCTGTTCAATCCATTGGGCTATTCCTATATGTGTCACAAACAGCCCCAGAGTTCGTAGTAAAATAACACCTTAAGACACACATCAACTAAAACCCTAATGTCACCTAGATACTCCAATATCACCACAAGTATCCGCGGGTTTGATTAATCTCAGATTCATCTATTCAAACCAACACAAAGAACTTCAAAGAGTGCCCCAAAGTTTCTACTGGAGAGTCAAGACGAAAACGTGTGCCATCCCCTATGCATAAGTTCACAAGGTCACTGAACCCGCAAGTTGGTCACCAAAACATACATCAAGTAGATCACGTGAATATCCCATTGTCACCACAGATAAGCACATGCAAGACATACATCAAGTGTTCTCAAATCCTTAAAGGCTCAATCCGATAAGATAAATTCAAAGGGAAAACTCAATCCATTACAAGAAGGTAGAGGGGGAGAAACATGATAAGATCCAAGTATAATAGCAAAACTCGTGGTACATCAAGATCGTGCCATATCAAGAACACGAGAGAGAGAGAGAGAGAGAGAGAGAGAGAGATCAAACACATAGCTACTGGTACATACCCTCAGCCCCAAGGGTGAACTACTCCCTCCTTGTCATGGAGAGCGCCGGGATGATTAAGATGGCCACCGGTGATGGATCCCCCCTCCAGCAGGGTGCCGAAATAGGGTCCCGATTGGTTTTTGGTGGCTACAGATGCTTGTGGCAGCATAACTCCCGATCTAGGTTTTGTTTTGGAACTTTGGGGATTTATAGGAGTTGGCATCGGTTTCACTTCAGGGGGCCCCACAGGGAGTCCACGAGGTAGGGGCGCGCCCTGGGGGGACGCCCTCCACCCTAATGGTGCCCTTGGGACTCTCCTGTGTAGCTTTTCATTCCAGTGTTTTTTATATTTTCCAAAAATATTCTCCATTGATTTTCAGTGCATTCCGAGAACTTCTATTTCTGCACAAAAACAACACCACGGTAGTTCTGCTGAAAACAGCGTCAGTCCGGGTTAGTTCGAAACAAATGATACCAAAATCATGTAAAAATATTATAAACATGGCATTAATACATAAAAAATTATAGCTACGTTGGAGACATATCACCAGATGCCTAGTGGGCAACTAGCAGGGGTATGGCTAGTGGATTTGCAAATCAAGTAGCAGGGGTATGGCTAGTGGATTTGCAAATCAAGTAGCAGGGGTATGGCTAGTGGATTTGCAAATCAAGTAGGGATCATAAGCTTTGGGTGGGGGCACCTGGATGGAAGATTCAGCCCGCGGTGTGGCGTCGTGAATCTTCTTCTTCCTGAAGGATTCCACAGGATTGAATACAGGGGGATTAGGGTTCTTCTTGAAGAAAATATGCCCTAGAGGCAATAATAAAGTTTTTATTTTATATTTTCGTATTCATGATAAAGGTTTATTATTCATGCTAGAATTGTATTGATCGGAAACTTAAATACATGTGTGAATACATAAACAAACACCGTGTCCCTAGTGAGCCTCTACCAGACTAGCTCATTGATCAAAGATGGTTAAGGTTTCCTAACCATGGACATTAGTTGTCATTTGATAGCGGGATCACATCATTAGGAGAAAGATTTGATGGACAAGACCCATCTGTTATCTTAGCATAATGATCGTTCAGTTTTATTTCTATTGCTTTCTTCATGTCAAATACACATTCCTTCGACTATGAGATTATGCAACTCCCGGATACTGGAGGAATACCTTGTGTTCTATCAAACATCACAACATTACTAAGTGATCATAAAGATTCTCTATGGGTATCTCCGAAGGTGTTTGTTGAGTTGGCATAGATCGAGATTAGGATTTGTCACTCCGAGTATTGGAGAGGTATCTCTGGGCCCTCTCGGTAATACACATCATAAGCTTGCAAGCAAATGACTAACGAGTTAGTCACGAGGTGATGTATTAAGGAACGAGTACAGAGACTTGCCGGTAACGAGATTTAACTAGTTAAGAAGATACCATCGATCGAATCATGGACAAAGGGAATTATGTATCTTGTCATAAAGGTTTGACTGATAAAGATCTTTGAAGAATATGTAGGAGCGAATATGGGCATCTAGGTTCCGCTATTGGTTATGGACCAAAGAGGTGTATCGGTCATGTCTACATAGTTCTCGAACTCGTAGGGTCTGCACGCTTAACGTTCATGGAAGATATATTTTTATATGAGTTATGTATGTTGGTGAACGAATGTTGTTCGGAGTCCCGGATGAGTTCACGGACATGATTAGGAGCTCCGCAATGGTTCGGAGCGAAAGGTTGATATATGGGATAATAGTGTTTGGTCTTTGGAAAGGTTCCGTAATTCACCACAAGGGGTTCCGGATGTTTCCCGAAATGTTTGGGTACTAGGACACTTTATTTGGACCAAAGGGGAAAGCCCACAAGGTTTTTGGGGAGTGCAAAAAGGATTTTTACGGAGACCAGATGCCAGAGGCCAGGGACCCTGGCGTCTGGGCCCAGACGCCGGGAACCCTGGCGTCTGGCCCTGGAGTCCGAGAAGGACTCTTGCCTTTCGGGCAAAACCGACTTTGAGGAGGCTTTCACTCCAAGTTTCGACCCCAGGGCTCAACATATAAAACGAGGGGCATGGCTAGCACCCTAGACACATCAAGATACACCAAGCCATGTGCCGGCAACCCTGTCCCTCTAGTTTATCCTCCGTCTAGTTTTTGTAGTGCTTAGCGAAGCCCTGCAATGATTGTTCTTCATCACCAACCGTCACCATGCCGTTGTGTTCTCGGAACTCATCTACTACCTCGCCGTCTTGTTGGATCAAGAAGGCATAGGACGTCCCCGAGCTGAACGTGTGCAGAACGCGGAGGTGCCGTGCGTTCGGTACTAGATCGGTTGGAGGGGGAAGAAAGTTCGACTACATCAACCGCGTAGTGAAACGCTTCCACTTACGGTCTACGAGGGTACGTAGACATACTCTGCCCCTCATTCCTATGCATCTCCATTGATAGATCATTGCGTGTGCGTAGATTTTTTTTTCCATGCAATGATTCCCAACACTTCTCCACCCACACCCCCAAATCTCGCAGGCTTGGCCCGCTCCGCCGCTTCATCCCATCGTTCGGTGTAATCTGACGCCGACACCGCCTTCTTGTTCATGGAAAAGTCATCGCCGTCGACCACTTTGGACCATGAGAAGCGGCCCCGACCTCGCCCCCGATCGAAACGACCGGCCCACACCCCATCCTCCCTGATCCAAAACCTTCCCGTCGATTTTCGCAGAAGGCATGGCCACCGTGACCTTCCATCACCTCTGGCTCGCGTGGCGTGGAGGCCACCACCGCAGCAAAGGATCTGCAATCACCCCAAACTTTCCCCTCCCACCAGAGAAAAGAGGAAGAAATTCTCGATCTAGGTTTTCGTGGCGCCTCCTAGAACTGTGAGAGAGCGGTGTCTAGGTCATGGACCAGGGTGGGGGAATCTTTTGTACCTCTCACGTGGCCCGCGTCCACGCCATGGCCCCTCGGATCTCCGTCCACGTGTCGTGCATCAATGGCCGACGCCTTGGCCATGTCTGCATGTGGCCCAAGGATCCCTGGGCCCCGCCACTGCTCGGCCGGAATGCGGCTTGACGCACCGCACGCACCATCGCTCCTCGGTCGCTCCAATTGTGCACGTGCAGTCGTGTTTCTCGCCGGAATCCCATCCCGAACCCTAGCTATGTGACAGGGGAAGGATATGACCTGTCCAACGTCGACGTGCTCCCCTTCTTGCGGATAACGTGCATCCACCGTCACCCCCTTCTCGTCGATCAACACGATCTGGAGGGCGCCGCGGCGGAGGAAGATCTCGCCATCGGCGAAGTGTAGGGTACGTGCCGATGCGAGGTCTGCTGCGAAGGAGACGTGCCATCCAACAGGCCTCACATGTGCATTTGCCACTGCAAACACATGTGCATTTGCACCCTTATTCTCATGTTTTCTTAGAGACGTGCATCCAACAGGCCTCAGGTCATTTGATTCAGTGTCGGTTTCGTCCCTTGAGTAATTTATCTCACTGCGAACTTCACCCTCAACTGCCAGTATCGGGGTACAATTCGTCTGTGACAACAACACTCAACCTTGGCCAAACCAAGTTTTGACCTGATGTGACACGAGAAATATGTACCCTTATTCTCATGTTTTCTTAGAGACGTGCATCCAACAGGCCTCAGGTCATTTGATTCAGTGTCGGTTTCGTCCCTTGAGTAATTTATCTCACTGCGAACTTCACCCTCAACTGCCAGTATCGGGGTACAATTCGTCTGTGACAACAACACTCAACCTTGGTCAAACCAAGTTTTGACCTGATGTGACACGAGAAATATGATATTTCACCTGAGTGACACGGTGGAGATTGGTATTCCACATGGCATGGAGCCTACCCTCACATAAAAATACATGTACGCACACGCGTGGGATCTTTTTTTAGCCTAACATAACTCCTACACGACCAAGCCATGTACTACATGCATCAGTGCCTAATAAACCTAGAATAATTGGACTTGAACTTAACCAGCGAGCTAGACTAGCATGAACACTACTAAACTACTCAAGATTATACAAAACAATATCTTCATAACCTTGACTTGTCGTCTCGTTGTGCTTCCTCTAATCTTGATCCGTTGTAGATCCATGACCAGACGATCCATCTCAAAGTATGATCCAAACTCATAGTCACGCTACCATGTGAACTAAGCCACCCACACCTAATGCAGTACATGCCGACTAACTTGTGGATTACACCGTCAACCTGTACCTCATGTAAAGACATGTCCTCATTGAAGAGGCCCTCCTTCACTGGTTCTTATGCCACTACATACTTGAGCTTGTTCTACTTCGCCATCAATGCCACACCACACGCAACAACCCGTCTGACCATGACACACTTCATCTCCAACGAATGGCTCGAGCATGAGAGTTGATATGTGCCTCCCCCCGCGTCGCTCTCCCGAGGGCGACTCGGGGGCGACCTAGGGTTCCCCCGCGCCGCCACCTCCCCCTTCCCCTCCTCCTCGCCGCTGCCGGAGGCGGTCGCCGGGGCCCCCGCGCGGCTGCCTGTGAGGGCGGCAGCGGGGCCTCTGGTCGCTCCATTTCGGAGGTGAGGGCCCGGATCTGAGGCAGCGGCCTCGCTGGTGCGGACGGCGCTCCTCCGGCCGCGGGGAGTGCTTGTCGGTGAGGTAGGCCTGGTCCCCTCGGCTGCGCGGGCAGCGAGGTCCCGGTGGGCGCTGGCCGTGGCGCGGGGAGGCCCAAGACTCCCCTCGTCAGATCTGAGGCGTTCTGGTCCGTTCGTGATGCATGACCTCCGGCCGGCCTGGATCTCCGGCGTGCACGCGCCTGCTAATGCTGTGGCTGGTTCGGAGGTGGTGGCATGGTGCTTGGCCGGGGGAAACCCTTGGCCGCCGGTGGCGGTCACGGCGTCGATGGCGTCCCGGACGCCATTCCCTCCTTGGTGGCGGCGCCGAGGCTCAACCTCCCCTGCCTCCCCCTTCCCTTGCGCCAGGGTGAAAACCCTATCCCCGGTGGCTAAGCGGCGGCGGCGCCACAGCGTCGTCACCTTCTTGGTGGCGCCGACTTGGGCATGGGGATGCTGGGCGTGAATGGTGAGTTTGTCTGGTTCCTGGTGGCGGCCCGTCTGATCTACCGTGTCGCAGCTACGGGCAGTTATGTCTCGTGGCTACGGTGCTCCTCTTCCGGCCGTGTCTCCGATGGGGACCTCGCCCTTCCTCACCTTGTACATGCTGTGGTGGAGCGGTACTTCATCTCACTCATTTGGCGGCGGAGATCGGCGGCATGGCGCTGTGGAGGCTCGGCGTCCGATGCGCGGAGATGGACTCGCGCAGGAGGAGGTAGCTGTCTGGCGTCATGGTGACGTCGATGGTGGAGTGGCCTACACAAGGTAGAAGACTCAATATAATCTGAAGACGGACCTGCGGAAGATGGTTGCGACGACACAAGAGTGTGTCTGACCGGATTGTGCCCCAGACCCGGTATGTGGCTCGGCTGGGGCTTCCGGCTTTTGATGTTAGGTTTAGGTGAGTGGTTTGGGTAGTGGCCCAGCTAGCATCCCTTCATCATATAGATAAGAGTAGCGGCATATGTTGCCAAGATGGTGGATTCAGGTATATTGTTTGTAATACTTTGTAAGGTCCTCGAGAATAATTAATAAAATAGCCGTATCCATCTCCCAGATGCAGAGGCCGGGGGTCATCCTCCTTTTCTAAAAAGAAAATCTCAAACGAATCCTTACTTAGACGAGCACTTGGAGAAAACCACGACGAAAAATTGACACGATGCTGACCGTGCTAACTCGCATGACTTCTTGACTCATGTAACTTCTCTGGGCGATGAGCTTCATGACTTTCCGGTACATCACCTCGGCACCACCGGTCCCGTCAACGATCACCTTCTACCACCTGGCGGACGACGGTATGTCGTCTCCCTCCTTACAACTCCGATGAACGACGATCGCTTATTGCCTCCCTTACGTTAAAACCTTCACCATCCTCTTGTCATCTCTTCTCCGGAAGACTATTGTCGGCCCCATGCACTAGTAGGATCGCCATCCCGGGGTAAGCACGATTTCAGATCCTCAACCTTGTTCAGATAACAATTGTTGGAATTTGCCGATAGATCGATCACATCAAAGCACACGTAGGCAAACACACATGTTGTTTTGTTTGGCCTAATATAACTCCTACATGACCACGCCATGCGAACGTGGTGTTAGTGGCTGAGCATGGCGGCTGGCATATGTGTGCGTGTTTGTTACTTGAGGACTTGTGAGTATTTGTTTTGAACCAAAGAGAAAAGAGAGGAGAATAAAAGGAGAACGAAAGCAATCTTCTTTAATAGGACTAAATTCATTATTGAAAACGGTAACTCGACTACATTCTGGGAGTATATTTGGTTAGGGGAGACACATTTTTTTAATTTTATTTTGCATGATAATACGTGTCTCATATCATAAAGATTAAAGTACAAGTCACGTAAGGACCGACATGACAAAACTGAAAAGATAGCAGAACATCTCTGAGCTTGACACCAACGCCCATCACCTGCCTCCGGCACCATGACAACAGCCACCGAAGAAAAGAATGATGGATCACCTCCTCACCCGAGCTTGACGCGGCTCTATCGCTGATATGCAGCTTTGCGGACCTCCAAGATGGCTCACCAAAAGTGAAGCCCTTACCGTTGAACGAATCAGACCGGGGCAACACCCCGGGCATGCCATTGAACTCTAGATCTGGTACCCTACCGCGACTAAGACGCAGCAGAAGGAAACCATACCTGCCATCCACAAGCCATGAATCCAGCACATGTTCCGCCTTTCAGATGTCGTCGATGCAGACCACAATCTGCATCCGCTCCTAGACTACCTCTCAAGCCCGAGGACATAGTCCCACCATGAGGATGCCACCGCCGCCTCGTCATCCTTGCTTGAACAGACTGGTTTCCAAATCCATCCCCAACCATAGGACTGATGGCCTTGACAAGAAAGGATCCAAAGAATTTTTATTCAGCGTTGTCATCGTCGCCGCCGAAGCAAAGATGATGAACAACCTAATAACCTAGACTATGAGCGGGAGTAAAAATGATCCACATGCGTGGATCCAGCGACCCCCCTCACCACCGACGACCGAGGTCGCCGGCGAAGGGGGCCTTAGGACGGCGCTAGAAGATTGGGCTCTCCTGGCGGCGGCTAGGGTTCCTGCTGGGACGAGAGGAAAACGGTTGGCACCACTAACACATTTAGCCACACAATATTTGTCTCTCTATAATATTTACAGCGCAAAGAGGCTTATGTTGCTACAGTATTACAGTCTAATCATCTAAATATTCAATTCTAAAGATCTTTATTAAGACATCAATGGGAAGCATGGCTACATCTGGTGCGAAGGTTGATGGACGTTCACCTCTCTCAGGAGCCTGATAGTATTAACTGGAGATTAACAATGAACGGAATATTCTCAGTGAAATCTATGGATGTAGACCTAATTGATTCTGGTCCGATTCCGAAATCGATATATATTTGAAAGATCGAAGTGCCGTTATGAATCAAAGTCTTCATGTGGTTTGTTCACAAGGAGGTGATTCTGACTAAGGATAACCTGGCAAAGGAGGGTAGTCAATGATGTTGCTTTTGTGATCAAGACCACACTATTAAACACCTCTTTTTCGATTGTCCGCTGACCAAAATATTATGGTGCTCAATTCATATAGCCTTTAGTATCACCAATTCAAATAGTATTCACACGTTATTTGTGAACGTGGCTAAAGAGAGTAAAGCCAAATACTGCAAGACATATTCAGATAGAAGTATGAGCATTACTTTGCCCTATACGAAATTGCAGAAATGATATGGTTTTTAACAGACAAACTCGTATAATTTTTTTGCAGGTTATCTACAGGGCAACTGCTTAGATCCATACGTGGGCATTACTCACTCCTGCGGAAACCAGTGAGCCTTTGTTTACTGGGTCTACCAAAAGGAAGATGGTAGCTCGGGATATCTTTTTTTTTGCGGGGAGCTCGGGATATCTATAACCGGTTTAGATGACGGTATAGTAATAAGCTAGTTGTTTAGTCATCTTGTCCTATTTTCGCCACTTATGCCAATTTTTACCTTCTTTATTACTTTTTCAATACCGTGCGAGCTCGTACTAGATCGCAAACCTTTCAGACACTTTGCTTAATAAAGGGTTTGCATGCATCACTCTCATGCAGAGGCCGGAATGATCCTCCTTCTCTTAAAAAAAGACCGGTTGTGTGGTACAGCGGCACAAAAAAAACAAGGTGTTTCATTGTGTTTTACCGAGAGTCTAGCCAGCTGCCATTCAGTACGCTATGAAGCCAATTTCGTGTCTAGGCTGTCGCTATTTGCCATATCCAACTATATAAAACTTCAATTTTATCTGGCAAAGGGAGGACTCCTACCAACGAGCACAAGTGCACACCTTCTTTACTCAGTCACTCGCGCCCTCCACCGAGCACATATGCAAAATCTTCACCCTTTGTTAGAAGAGAATAGTTGAGCACCGAGACGAAACGAGCAGTGGTAGGCATGCAGGCGAACGTGTTTGCAATGTACTACTCTGTCCCAAGGTTTTGAACTTCGTCCTAGAAAAATAAATTGCGGCCGAAATTCCTGCCAGTATATGTGATTGCAAGCCAAATATTTTCAGCTAATTTGAGATTTAGCCTCTGGAACTCAAATTTTAGTTTTCAGCTAATTCCGGCCCAGTATCTGTGATTGCAAGCCCAGCTTCTGGAACCTTCCCCGTCACTCTTTGACTAAGCCAAAACTGGGGCACATCCGATTTGGCGCTTCAAGCACCCGTTATAGTGCATTTTGCAAACGGGCGCCTGAAGCACTCTAAGCTGGGCCGACCCTTTCTAATATTTTTCCTGTTTTAGAAACATAAAAAAAGGCGCGAGCAGGGGGTTGGAACAAGCAACCCCTTCGTTGCGAGCGCACTGCTCTAATGACCAGGCCATCACCCCTCTAACAATACTTCATTTTATCTTCTTTTATTTCATTCTTTAGTTTGGTTTATTCTTTTTTCTTTTTCTCATCCTTTTTTGTTTTCCTTAATGCATGGGTTTCTTAAAGTTTGTGAACTTTTTTTAACTAGATTAACTATTTTTTGAAAGTCGATGAAGTTTTTTCAAATCTAATGAACTTTTTTGAAAATCCGATGAGCTTTTTCATTTTTGATGACTTTTTTAAAACTCGTGAGCTATTTTTTTCAAAATCCATGAACTTTTTTAAATTTTGTGAACTTTTTTCATATCAGCGTGAACTTTTTTGAATATTTAAACTTCTTTTTCAAAATTTATGAGCCCTTTTAAACTTCATAAACTTTTTTGGAGTTTTTTTTATTTTATAGGAAAGTTAACGGTTGACTGGTTTACTGGTCAACTGTGACCGGGCAAACAAGGCGACGGAAGGGACGTGAGGCAAGGCAGCCATGAAATAGGGCCGGCCAATTTGCATGGCACTGAACGCCGGTTCTCTTAGCCGGCGCTTAAAGCGCCGCCTAGGAGCTTTCCAGAACCGGGGGATCCTTTTTTTTATGCAAAAAACCGCTTGATCCTATTTGACACTCAAGGTCCTCAAATTATCGTGCCTTTGCTGAAGGCTCTCCCGTTTGGGCCAGCCCATGTAGGTGTCACTGTTTTTAGGTTTCCTTTTCCGTTTCTTTTTTTTCTTTTTTTCTTTTTTCTTTTTTCAAAAGTTTGTACCAAAATTTCAAATACTGTATGGAATTCCAAAAGATGTCTTCATTTTCAAAATGTGCTCACAACTTTTGTGTATTATACAAATAGTATAACATGTATTGCAAAAATGTTCATTGTATATTTAAGAAAATATGCACAGTATATTAATAAAATGTCCAACGCACGTAGGAATTGTGTATTCAACAACTGTTAAGCGTATATCACAAAAATGTTCAATGTGTACGTAGAAATTGTTCGGCGTATATCACAAAAATGATTATTGTGCATTTTAAAATTGTTCAGCATATATTATAATAATGTTCATCTCTGTGTTGCTGTCATGTATCAAAGGTACGTGGTGCTGCTGGACATTGTTGAAGAACTACGTCTTGTTCGCACGGATGGGCAAAACGCAGTGCTGGTCGAGGTTGTTGTAGAACTGCATCTAGCTCGGGCAAAAGTACCTAGACGATGTGGACACTCCGCCCGCCTGTGTGCCCAAGCAACATTACAAGATGTTCGCCTAGCACTAAGCACTCAATTCCCGATGCCTCATATTCTCAAGCATATATGGACCCTCCGCCCGCGTCGGCGGCCTCCGCATATAAGGCACAATTTTTAGGATTGGTTCTCTCCCCCATGGACAAGATGGTTTGGGAAGTTTGGGCTTCCCCAAAAGTCAAGTTCTTTGCTTGGTTGGCTCTCCAAGACAGGATTTGGACCGTGGATAGATTGTTAAAGCGTGGGTGGCCAAACTGTGATCTTTGCCCCCTTTGCAAGAGGGAACAAGAGAGTGGGAGTCACCTATTCTTCAAATGCCGCTTCTCTAGAAGGCTTTGGTCCTTGGACATTGACAAGTACCACGTCCCCGACTTCGTCATTTCCACTTGGCCCCTATTCGACTCGGTCCAATCTTGGTGGGCAAGTACTTTCGACGACGGCTATCCGCACAGACAAGCCAAGGCATCCCTCACCATTCTTGTTTCATGGACAATTTGGAATGAACGAAACGCGCGAGTTTTCAGGCATAAGTGTGCCCCTCCGACAGTGCTGCTTTCCTCCATCGCCACCGAGGCTAACCTTTGGATCATCGCCGGTGCTAAAAAACTAGGGTCTTTGTTATTGCGCGAGTAATCCACATGCCGTGTACTCGGGTTGTTTGTAACTAACTCTATTCTCTCTTATTTAATGGATGAGGCAAAGTTTTTGCCTCCGTTTCAAAAATATTCTCAAGCAAGCGTCCTTTTTTTCTTGCAATGATTTTGCTAACGACTGGTGTAGGAGACAATCCATTGGTGGTCGTATTTATAGACATGATTTAGTCGCACATTATTCGGTTGCACGAAACACTTATGTCGGATAAATTTGATGAGATATTTGAACTTAGAAGATCTTCATAAATTATGGAAGCCTCCAATGATGTACAACAACAACAATGGCATGTGCCGTCAATTATTTTAGACTTGGTTGATAAGCGTCCTTTCTTTCATCGAAAAAAATACATGCCATTTCTAATTGAGTTAAATGCATAAAATCAACACAATTCGTGATGGAAACAACCAACCTCAACACGCTAAGACAAAATGGAAGGACCTTAGCAACGGATCTAGCAATTAAGAATTGTTTGTGGCTAGATCTCTGAGGACCGAGGACTGCCGGGGCGACGGGGATTTGCAACAAAGAGGAGGAGGAGCTCCGCGCCATGGGGAGGCACGCGCCGCCCAGCTTAGCTCCGCGTCCGTCGACACCCGATCGGATGCCACCAGGACGCGCCGCCGGCCATTGCAGCTGTCGACCATACCCACACTTGGCCATGTGCTCACGGGCGGGCGGGGGGTGGGCCTGGGAGCACGGGCGGTTCCAGCCCGCCGGCCACGAGCTGCTGCATCCCGGCGGCCACACTTGGCCACGTGCTCGAGCACTAGCGGGGAGCAGCCACGGACCCAATTGATTTTTTATATATTTTTTGAAAGGCCCGATTTCTTTTTAGTTTTTTTGTAGGGACCTGATTGCATTTCAAAAATATTTAGGCCCCACCTCTCATAACCTGTTAATGGTCAAACCTAATGGTCAACGTGATGAGTGGACCCGAGCTGTCATAATAACGTTTAAAGCTAACCAACATAGTCATTACTGTGCCATGGTATTTTTTTGAAACAACAAACCAAATTTGTGGTAGCATTTTAAAAAATTAAAAGAACATGTAGTTTTCCATAGCCATAGCCTGTAATGTGGTAGTTTTTTTGCTATATACTCGAAGGAAGGGCAACATTTAGCAGGAACCAAGACCCAGGAAGCATAACACAGCTGCCTGGTGAACACGTACTACACATATACGACATAGCTACTAAATGAACGGACCTCACAACTCTGCAAATAATCAAGAAACTTATGCATGTAAACCCGATGTCTCTGAAGCCCCACAGTCAGTTTCTAGCATTATTTCTCCCATCCAAAGGTTTGAGCATGCCCAGAGACTTCTTTATCGATATCTACTAGCATAGCCCGCGCGGCGACGCGCCGCGCCCGTTGATCAGTCGCGACTATGTAGATTATGGTCCAAACAATAGAGTAATAAATAGTCAGTCGCTAACAATTAAAAAGAGGCATAACGATACGTAAAAAGGTTGAAGATGACAAAGAAATTGATTTATTATGATCATTCAAATGCATGAACACGAACATAACGATTAATATTGGCACACCTCTAACAAGAACTACTTATTGAAACCATATACAGCTCACCCTACATATCGGGCTGTACATGAAGATACAAACACACAGTGATAAGAAGTCAGAAGCAGAATGGTTCATCTATTATTCTAAAAATATTTCTATATTCAATACAATATTTATCAGTTAAGAAATGTGTACTACAATTTAAAATAATACGTGTATTTGTAAACATTTAAGTTTAGAAATTATTATTTTAATTATACAAAAATATTAATGATTGTAAGCACATTTGTATAGTTTAAAGTTCATGTAATTATAAATATTCATAATTTCAAATATAAACTACAATTATTTGTGTGTTAGATATAAATGATTGTATTAATAATTTAATAATGAATATAAATGTTTACCCATATTTGTATTACTCTAAAATATAAAACATATATATAATACTACATAATTTACATCAGACACGAATATTTAGACGTTATTTCTATTACTGATCATAATTTACATACTATCTCATCCCAATACAGAATACATATAGAGCAAAATGAGTGAATCTACCTAAAATATGTCTATATACATCCATATGTAGTTTATATTGAAATCTTCATAAAAACTTATATTTAGGAATGAAGGGAGTACAAATTTCTGAAGAAAACAGAGGTGCAAAATGGGCTGCACAGACAATAGTCCATTTCAGCTAGTTGGCCCACTGTCTGCATAAAAAGGGGTTTTTTGTCCAAAAGGACCCCCTGCCGAGATGAATTACCAAAAAAGACTACCTCTGAATCAATTTGACAAAAAGGACCCACTCAGGGGTGGCGGCAGGCGCGGCAGGCGACACGTGACACCTGCCGCCACCGCCGGAGGCGGCCACCCAGCCAGAACGGCTTTCCTACAGTGCACCGCGCCGCGACGTAACGGGCGAGGCCAGGTGGGCCCAGCCGCCACCAGGCGAGGCGGCCTCTCGTGCCCATGCCGCGCCCAGGCCGACAGGCCAGCTGCACACGCGACGAGACAGCGGGCCCTGCCGCCACCGGGTGAGGCGGCCGCGCTGCATGCGGCCCGACAGCCGGTCCTGTTGCAGATTATTCCTGGCGCTGATTCTGACGTAAACTTCCCTCATTCCCACGCGCGCAATGACGACGAATTTCACGGGCTCGCTGTTGCAAACTGGGCTGATTCCCACACGCGGAGGACGATGAATTTCACGGGCGGGAACTGTTGTGCCGACACTACAGGGATGCTCCTCATTTATATAGTATGTGTATGCTCCGTGCGCAAGCACACTCTGCCCTCCTCTTCTACTCTCTGCGTGTAAGAACAGAGAGAAAGCAAAACTCATTACACATTTCATTCGTGATTTAGGGTGATTTAGAGTTGGATTTTGAATATGCTGAAGTTGAAGAAAAGATAGACGAAGATAAGATCTATCCATTTTTGTTGGTTTGGTACACATGCATGCAGTTTGTACTATTTTTATTTAGTTCATAACTATGTGTTCTCTGTTGTGTTAGGTATTATTTCATCAATTTTTGGAGTCATTTAGTGCTTCAGGAGTAGGATTTGTGTAGCGAAGTGAACTACGAAGTTGAAGATCAAGGTATGAGCTTTGCAATACATTTATTTATTTGTGCATGCAGGGTGGTAATTAGTTCGTCCTTTAGCTCGTTATTGGCTATGTGATGGTAGTGCTTAGAGGTTAGAAATAATTTCAGACGAGAGATGTAGCATTTAAACTATTTTTTTAAATAGTAGGTTGAAGATGTTGCATCAATGTTAGGTACGTCCATTAGTATTGACATGCGGGGAATCTTAATACGGTAATTAAAAAAATTGTACTGTAATTGTTTATTGCATGCGGTATGTTATTTCATGTGGTATGTTATTTTATGTGGTATGTTTATTAATAAGTCTATAGTTAGGAAACCGTAGGTCTACTTTGTTATGTCACAATAATCTAAATTTTATATGTTAAGATTAGGTGCTAATGTACTTAATGATGTATGTAATTAGGTATACTAATTCATCTTAGTAGCAAACAAGGAGGAGAAGACGTGATTGAACAAATTGTGTTTCCATTTTCGCTGTCCCATTTTGAGGTGATGAACACATACATGGAAGTGCTATTTTCATACTTTTATTAGCAGGAAGAAAAATCCATGTGTAATATTGATGTTAATGTGATAATAGGTGGACTCCGTTCATATAGTACTGGCGATGGATATTTATTGGAACTATTTTGACGCTTAATTGCATTCGCAAGCACATCTATATTGGAGCTAAGGTAAAAAGTGACACTGTAATTTTGTTAATATTTTTTGTATTGATGTACTATTGTGAATAATGTGCATGCCGCTGCAAATATTATTATTTGTAGATAAATGATTCTTATCGTATGATGTGAAAAAATTATATAAAGCCGAAAGAAATTAAATGTTTTACTCATATGATATTAAAATGTTATTATCGTACTATTATGTTTACTGGTTGTTTGGATAGCGAGTAACTACCATGGGTTTTGTCATAACCTGTTGTAAGAAAAATAGTTTTTACTAATAGTCGTATTTTCAAAAGCTCAGTTTTTGCATGTTATGAGAATCAATTTAGGATATTTTTGGGGTAGTTAGAGAAAAGCAAAGAGAGTTTTAGTTTGTGACGCTCGTAGACGAGTTTGAGAAAAAAATCTCTAAATACCCCTTAACCAAACAGCCCCGAAAAGTCTAAGCAAATGATTCAAAAAACAAAATGAATATTTGTAATGAAAATACGATTATTATTTTAGTCGTGTGATATGTAAATGTTGTCATCGTACTACTACTAAATGTTCAGTTACTAATTGTTTGAAATGTAAACATGTATTTTGGTTAGGTACTATGGAAACTTTATTAGTGTACTATGGGAACGTCTTACGGGCCGGTCCTTTCAGGGTGGATGTGTCCTTATGCGAGTCGACTATAATTGTAGTTAGAGACATGGTGAACGTGGGTTACGCAGCTGTCAGAAGGTGCATCCGAGCGGTGTTTGGCCCAGGGATGCAGGGGGAAAATGACAATGGAGGCCTTCGTCGCTGACGGAGCATAAGATGGGACAGCTGCCCGTTGGGGTTTGCGGCATGTCACAGGTGATCAGTCGTGGGGGGCGTACATGAGGTTTGCAAGCAATCCCAATAACACAGTGTTTCGTCAGCCGATGGTGTATGTGGAGTTCATTTCAGTCACTGATGTTGCCGGACGCAATAGCAGGGGCGGTGAGGTCGAGTTGGCCATCACATCAGCCCCTAGCATCGGCCCATCAGAACCGACGGGCGACCAGCCTGTGTATGACACTAGTAGAAAAAGGGTCAAATGTGAAGCACAATAGTGCCGGTTGGAATTTCAGCCGGCACTAATGTGTACACTAGTGCCGGTTCATGGCGGCGATCAATAGCACCGGTTCGTGGCGAACCTTTAGTACCGGTTCATGCCACGAACCGGTACTAAAGAGGCTGTGTCAGCCTGCGGTCAGGCTATGGCCCCACCACCACCATTTAGTGTCGGTTCGTACCACGAACCAGTACTAATGAGGTTATGGCAAGCTGTTTTTTAGTCCCACCTCGCGAAGTGAGAGGGACTAGGAGCGGTTTATAAGTCCTGAGTGCAGAGACGGTGAAGAAGAGGCTCAATGCTCACGTTGCTTAGCTTCAAGCCTCCAGGAATACGGTAGACTGCATGGAGCTATGCGCAGTGCAGTTTACACTATTCCGAATGGCTTGAAGCAAATTAACGAGCATTGCACCTCTTTTTTATTTTTAATAACTTATTACAACTCCGGACTTCTTCTGTTATGGCAAAAACTAATTGCACGTCGACATTTCTTTTTTTAAAGTTATAACTCCAGACGTTTTTTTAAGAAGAGGAGGAAGAAGAAGAAGAAGAGGAAGAAGATGAAGAAGAAAAAGAAGAAGAAGAGGAGGAGGAGGAGGAGGA
>NC_041386.1:676965321-676966131 GCF_002162155.2 Triticum dicoccoides | reverse complement strand
AAAAATATTCACAAAGAAACTGAATACAGCAGAAAAGAAATAACTATATAAACAAATTACTCAAAAATAAATAGAAGAAAATAAATACTATTCAGAAATAAATAGAAGAAAAAAATAAAGCAGAAAAGGAATAACTATATAAACAAATTACTCAAAAATAAATAGAAGAAAATAAATTATATTAAGCAAAAAACTTCACGAAGAAACTAAATACAGCAAAAAAACTATTCAGAAATAAATAGAAGAAAAAATAAAGCAGAAAAGAAATAACTATATAAAAAATTACTCAAAAATACATAGAAGAAAGTAAATAATGCAGAAAAGAAAAAAATTATAAAAAACATGTTGGGGCGCTGCCCGATGGGCCTGCCAGACCTTGCGTGTGCAAATACATACCCAGTAGGGCCAGCAGGCTCACAGGGCAGCGCGCCCTAATTAGGCCCAGAAGCCTGCTATATAGAGGAGTTCGAAAGGGCAGCCACGGCTGGGTTTATAAACCAGTGTGGCTGCCCTTCGCTCGGCGAGGTGGGACTAAACGTAGCGCGTAGCGGGTGGCAGCGCACGGGCATTAGTATCGGTTGGAGGCTCCAACCGGTACTAATGTGTTGCCCTTTAGTACCGGTTGGAGCCACCAACCGGTACTAAAGGCCCACGTTTCCCGCCGCTTGGGCTGGCAAAAATGGCCTTTAGTACCGGTTGGTGGCTCCAACCGGTACTAAAGACTCCCCCTATATATACTCCACGTACGAAAAATCAGTTATCGTCGCCACTTCGTTCCACTTCTCGCGCGAGACATCGATCTAGCAGACG
>NC_041386.1:676946623-676964412 GCF_002162155.2 Triticum dicoccoides | reverse complement strand
GTTTAGTTGAACTAGTTGAATAAATATATAGAACTAGTTTATTTTTAGTAAATGCTTACTTTGAACTAGTTGAATAAATATAACTAGTTTATTTTTAGTAAATGTTTAGTTGAACTAGTTGAATTAATATATAGAACTAGTTTATTTTTAGTAAATGCTTACTTTGAACTAGTTGAATTAATATAACTAATTTATTTTTAGTAAATGTTTAGTTGAACTAGTTGAATTAATATATAGAACTAGTTTATTTTTAGTAAATGCTTAGTTGAACTAATTGAATTAATATAACTAGTTTATTTTAGTAAATGCTTAGTTGAATTAATAGAAGTAGTTGAATTAACTAAATTAGTAAGTGTTTAATGTTTCGCCTAATATGAACATAGGAAATGTCGTCTGACGACGGAAAAAAATTCATTATGTGCGAATACTGTGAAGACCAGCGCGGCCAATGCGACAGAAATTTCCTTGTTGATGGTAGGCGATTCAGCATCAAGCTGGATGAGACTTTCGAATTCGATACAGTAAGTCACAACGACAAGTCTGTTTTCGTAATTAAGCATGACTTATATATGCTTCATTTGCCTGACTTATAATTTTTAATTTTCACTATTCTACTAGCGCATCCCCTGCCATGCAAGAATTTTTGTCTTGGATAAGATAGGTTTCAAAGATATGGAAACTATGGAGGTAAAAAGAGCTTACCTGAAAACTGAGCATGATGGTTATACTTTCAACGTCAAAGTATACAATGCACACACGTACACCTATTTTGAATGCAAAACTTGGCAAGCACTATGCAAGGCTTATGCATTTGAGCCTGGTATGGTTATCACCTTTGATATTCGTCCGGAAGATGATATTGAAGGTAATAGAGACATATGGGTCGATGTGCAGACGCCTCCAGTTCTACCATTATGTGAGTTCTTCTCAACTATATTTTTGTCTTTGATATTGCTTATTCAAAAATAACTGACAACTAATTTCTATTGACAGCTTATCTCCATTAACCAAACATGTCCGGCGCTTGGTAGACAGGACCTACTACTGTCCCGGCGCTGAACTAAACTGCGAGGAGATAAGTCATTATGTTTCATGGCTTGAGGATCTTCATACTGTCAAGACAAATTTTCTTCCTGCACTTAGAAATGTTAGTACTCAAAACGTGCGACCAATAGTGATGGTATTGAACTACGGTCACATCTATTTAGGAATGGTGGTGAGATATTTACTATTTGTCCTCAGTGCATATTTTGCATACATATTTTTTTTGCTAAACTTTCATTTCTAAGTATATTAATTAAGTACTATACGATGTTCTTCAACAGGGACTCCCGATGACAGTTGTGCCTCAGGGGATCGAGACTAAAGGTCAGATGTCAATTGTTAGCTTACGGCCAAGATATCCTGCATTGCACATGAATGCATTCAAGATTTCTAGAAGCGGTGAATGCTTAATAGTGAAAGTGTCAGGACCCCGACTCGATGTCACATCGATCTAGCCGGTAACACCTCATATCACTTTGCGGCCTCACGCACGGTGTCCCCACGGGTGTCGCCTTACCTTTGCCCGGGACCGTTTGCGCCTTTTGGCTCACGTATATGATAGTGTCGCTAGCATCCATATGATAAAGAGCCCGGGCTGACATGACTAGTCGTAAACCCAAAGTGGCACAGACTTACAGGGACAGGCATCCATGACCCAGCTTCGAACGTGTCGGTCATCAGCAAGTGGGTCCGGGCTGTAGCACTGGGCTAGCAGGACTCCGGTAAACCGGGCTGTAGCGGGCTAACAGGACTCCGGTACTCAAAGCGTGACATTTCCCCGAAGGGACAGACACAGGAACGAAGAAGGACACATGCCGGCCAGCCTAAGTGTTCCAGAGCAGTAGCAAGCTACCATGGCTCAGCGGTAACACTAGGAGACATTTCCCGGTAAGAGAGGCTACTAAAGATAAACAACTAGATGGTCAGATCCCACACATACCAAGCATTTCAATAACATACACAATATGCTCGATATGTGCAATACAACATGGCATCACAAAATGACTCTACGACTCAAGTAGTTTATTCAATAGGCTCCGAGGAGCGAGACATTACAAACATGGGTCTCATGACCCAACAATCAGAGCATACAAGTCAAAGCACAAGCGGAAGCTATCATGTCTGAGTACAGACATCTATAAATGAAAAAGGCTGAGAAGCCTGACTATCTATCAGATCCTGCCGAGGGCACAAGATCGTAGCTGAGGTATCAAGCTAAACGTCGAAGTCCAAGCGGAACTACTAGTGAGACTGAAGTCTCTCTGCAAAACATAAAATAGGCAAACGTGAGTACAAATGTACCCAGCAAGACTTACATCAGAACTAACTACATATGCATCATTTTCAACAAGGGGATGGTGGGGTTTAACTGCAGCAAGCCAGCTTTGACTCGGTGGCTATCCTAAACTATGACTGCAAGCGACTCTTTTGAGGTGGCGCACACGAGTCCACATATTCACCATATCAATACACCACTATGGATCCGCTCCCGTCTCCCTACGAGAACGCCATCCATAGCACTCACGCTTATCTTGCGCATTTTAAAGTATCCACTTTCACTTGTCTATGAACTGATATAAGCAACCCAGAAGTCCTTTTCCGCGGACACGGCTATTCGAATAGATGATGTTAACCCTGCAGGGGTGTACTTCTTCATACATGTTTCCACCACTTAGCGTCTGCACACGACATGTGCTCGGAAGACTTCAAGCGAAAGCCGACGTGGGTGTAGACCACGACCTACCTAAACACTCAAGTCTCTAGTCCAGGTTTATCGCCTATTCGGGTTCCATCCATGAGGAGATCCGGCCGGAGTTTCGCTCACAGCCCCAAACGATGTGAACAGGGTTCCCGAGATACCAAACGGGCATCCGGTACACCGTGCCACGTACCTACCGCATCACAGCCCACCCCTACGGTCAGCGCTGTCCACGGCCTCCAGTAAGCTACAAACACCAGAAACTACTTGCAACTCCTGGACAGAGGACTAGGGTGAATAAGAAGTCGAGCGGGGTCATATTTCAGGGCCCAATGTATGGTAGTAGCTGAATCATGGATCACAAACACAGAACTCAGTTCCTGAGGACGGCTTCAATGAGACAACCCACCATGTACTCCTACATGGCCTCTATACCAACACTGTCAGGACCCCGACTCGATGTCACATCGATCTAGCCGGTAACACCTCATATCACTTTGCGGCCTCACGCACGGTATCCCCACGGGTGTCGCCTTACCTTTGCCCGGGACCGTTTGCGCCTTTTGGCTCACGTATATGATAGTGTCGCTAGCATCCATATGATAAGGAGCCCGGGCTGACATGACTAGTCGTAAACCCAAAGTGGCACAGACTTACAGGGACAGGCATCCATGACCCAGCTTCGAACGTGTCGGTCATCAGCAAGTGGGTCCGGGCTGTAGCACTGGGCTAGCAGGACTCCGGTAAACCGGGCTGTAGCGGGCTAACAGGACTCCTGTACTCAAAGCGTGACATTTCCCCGAAGGGACAGACACAGGAACGAAGAAGGACACATGCCGGCCAGCCTAAGTGTTCCAGAGCAGTAGCAAGCTACCATGGCTCAGCGGTAACACTAGGAGACATTTCCCGGTAAGAGAGGCTACTAAAGATAAACAACTAGATAGTCAGATCCCACACATACCAAGCATTTCAATCATACACACAATATGCTCGATATGTGCAAATACAACGAAGCATCACAACATGACTCTACGACACAAGTACTTTATTTAAGGCTCAGGGAGCCATACATAGCATACACAAAGATACGGGTCACACGACCCAGCATTCAAGTCATACAGTCATACAAACCAGCAGCGGAAGTACATTGTCTGAGTACAGACAACTAGTAAAATAAAAGAGGCTTGGAAAGCCTAGCTATACTATGTGGTCCTTCACAAGCTCAGGGTCACCACCTGGGCCTTTAGCCTACTCGTTGATGTCAACGTCTACATAGAACCCATCAGAAGGGGTTGCAGCGTCTTCTGTAAAAATGTAAATTATAGCAACATGAGTACAAAGGTACTCAGCAAGACTTACATCAGATCCTACATACATGCATATTATCAAGAAGGGTTGGTGGAGTTATTGCAGCAAGCCAGCTTTGACTCTTGGCTAGTCTATCCTACGATACTTCAACTTGAAATGGTTTTGCGCACACGAGTCCACTACTCACCACTTCAATACACTACCGAGGATCCACCTCCGTCTTCCTACGGAAGAGCCATCCTCGGCACTCACACTTATCTTGAGGCTTTTAGTAGTTTCCATTTACTTGTCTATGAACTGTATAGGCAACCAAGTAGTCCTTTACCGCGGACGCGGCTATTCGAATAGATGATGATAACCCTGCAGGGGTGTACTTCTTCATACATGTTTCCACCACTTAGCGTCTGCACACGACATGTGCTCGGCAGACTTCAAGCGAAAGCCGACGTGGGTGTAGACCACGACCTACCTAAACACTTAAGCCTCTAGTCCAGGTTTATCGCCTATTCAGGTTCCATCCGCAGGGAGTCCGGCCGAGGTTTCCCATACGGCCCCGAACGATGTGAACAGGGTTCCTGAGATACCTAACGGGTATTCGGTACACCGTGCCACGTACCTACCGCATCACAGCCCACCCCTACGGTCAGCGCTGTCCACGGCCTCCAGTAGACTACAAACACCAGAAACTACTTGCAACTCCTGGACAGAGAGCTAGGGTGAATAAGAAGTCGAGCGGGGTCATATTTCAGGGCCCAATGCATGGTAGTAGTTGTATCTTAAATCACACATACAGATCTCAGTGCTTAAGGTCGGCTTCAATGAAACAACCCACCATGTACTCCTACATGGCCTCTCATCGATACCTTTACCAAATCGTGTTCACCACACCACTCTCATTACCGACATAATCATTTCACTCTAGCCCATCACCCAGATGAACCAGACCTGACATGACTCTAAGCATAGCAGGCATAGCAAGGTAGGAACAACACATACATATGGCTCAATCAACTCCTACACATGCTAGTGGGTTTCAGCTAGTTACTGTGGCAATGACAGGTCATGCAGAGGAAATGGGTTCAACTACCGTAGCACACAGCAGTTTGAAATGCGTTGTCTTAATGCAGTAAAAGAGAGCAGGAGCGAGAACATGGGATTATATCGATATGATCAAATGGTTGGTTGCTTGCCTGATGGTTCGATGCACTGATACGGTTCTTCGTTAGGGTAATCACGGTACTCCTCGGAGGCAGAACCTGCCGCAAAGAACACCGATACACAACCATCACCAAACAATGTGCAACAATATGATGCATGCATGAAACATAGCAATATGAGTGTGTTGGGCTAATGCAACTAAGACCAGAAGGGTTTGAGAAAATTTGAATCAAAGATTCAAATTTCAAACTCAAACATGGCCTTTTAAAGTGCTTTTCCTTGTTCTGCTTGAAACATCAATTTAACTTGTTTGACCATGCGTGAAAATAGTACAGATGGATAGATTGGATTTTTCTGATCATTTTTCATATATAATTTGTCCAAATTGGAGTTACAGAATAAAAGTTATGAATTTTTGAAGTTTAAATAATATTCTGGAATTTCCTGATTTAATTTAAATCCAGAAATATAAATATTGCGCCAGCATGACGTCAGCATGACGTCAGTGGTCAACTGCGGCTGGCTGAGGTCAAACCTGACGTGTGGGGTCCACACGTCAGTGACAGGGGGGGTTAAACAGGGTTAATTTAATCCTAATTAGGGGTTAGTGGCGCTGGGGCCCACTGTCAGTGTCAGGGGGGTTAATTAACGGTGATTAGCACTAATCTGACCACCTGGCCGACGGGGCCCACGCGTCAGTGACCCTGGGGGTCAAACCCCAGGTCAAACAGGTCAAACCCACCGGCGACATGATGCCGGCGGGGCCCGAGACGGCGGCGCGATGCGGAATCGCGCTACAGGGCACGGGCGAGGCCGTGCTTGGGCTCGTTGGAGAGCCCTTGCTTCCGCGCGTCGAACGGTGGTGGTGGCCGCGCCTGAGGTGGCCGGTACCGACGAAGGCGACGACCGTGGCGGCTGCCGGAGCTCGGTTGAGCTCGGGGTCGAGGCTACAACGGCTGCGGGGATGCGGGGTTGGCACCTACGGCTTCTACGCGGTGCGGTGAGGACGTGGGTGTGCTCCGTTGGGCGCTACGGTGACTGTGGCCACGACGGCGACGAGGCACAGCGGCGGCGAGCTTCGGAGCTCAAGGGGGCGGCAGCTACAGGAGGCTAGGGACGACGGGGCAAGGGGGAATCGAGTCAGTGGCTCACCGCGGAGCTGCAGGGATGGTTAGCGGGCTCGGGGACGTCCGGTAGCTCCCGATTCGACGGCGACGATCTCCGGTGGCCGAGGAGGGGAACGGCGACGTGGGCGGCGATGCAGGGCTTCCGGAGGCCCGTGGAGCGGTGGGGAGGAAGAGGGGGTCGAGGCGGGGCTCCTGAGCTAGTCGGGGGAGCGAGGGGTGGCCGGTGACGGCTGCTATGGCGAACGGCGGCGACGGTGGTGTTCGGCCGTGTGAGAGAGAGAGCGAGGGAGAGGAGGGAAGAATCGAGGGAGAGTGAGAGAGAGCAGGGGGAGGGCGTGGCGTCGTCCGGGGCATCGAGCGAGGAGGGGAGGGCAGGCAGGCAGGCGAGCAGGTGGCGTGGCGCGGTGGCGTGCGCGCGCGCCGGCCACACTCCCCTCCCTCTGTCGAGGACGAAGACGACAGAGGAAGGAGGCGGGCTGGGCCGCCTGCTGGCTGGGCCGGCCAGCTGGCTGGGCTGCACAGGGAGGAGCCCAGGTAAGGCTCTCCCTTTTAATTATTTATGTTTTTCTAATTTCTGCCATTTGTTTTGATTTAAATAAAATATTAAATCATTTATTTACCTTATGCCAATTTTTGCAGGGGCTAGGTATATTATTCCAGAGCTCCTTTATAAATGGCATAATATTTGGACATATATTAATATATATAACTAATATATTTCCAATGCAAATATTTATGCATTAATTCCAAATGCCCAAAATAAATACCTATGAGCTCTTAAAAATATTGGTTTGATTTTTATCTCTGTTCAATATTTTCAGAGAGCAACATGAGCATTTTCTTGGACCCTTTTGGAGAAATTTTTATTTGGATCATTTTCAAAAATGATTCTGAGGGTTTCACAATTCCCCATTTCAAATTAAATGGAAATTTAAACATGATTCACACACTCTGATGCATGACTAGCTAGGGTGTGACAACTCACCCCCAATCAAAAGAATCTCGTCCCGAGATTTGGGTTCCTCCGGGAAGAAGGCGGGATATTCAAGTCGAAGACGATCCTCCCTTTCCCAAGTTGCTTCATCCTCAGAATGGTGCGACCATTGAACTTTGAGAAACTTGATATCATGACGTCGGGTGGTACGTTCGGCCTGATCGAGGATACGAATGGGGTACTCTCGATATGTAAGATTATCTTGGAGATCAAGCGTTTCGTGGTCCACTTCACGGATAGGATCCGAGAAGCAACGCCTGAGTTGAGAAACGTGGAAGACATCGTGGACTCTGGAGAGGTGCGGAGGTAGTTCCAACTGGTAGGCAACTTCTCCTCGTTTGGCGAGAATGCGAAAAGGTCCAATGTAACGAGGAGCCAATTTGCCTTTGATACCGAAACGATGGGTTCCCTTCAGAGGGGTGACCCGAAGATAAGCCTTCTCGTCAACCTCGAAAGTCATAGCCTTATGTTTTCGGTCATATTGACTCTTTTGACGAGATTGGTCTGTTTTCAACTTTTCACGGACGATACGAACTTGTTCTTCTGCTTCCTGAATCATATCCGGGCCAAAGAATTGTCTTTCCCCGGTCTCTGACCAGTTAAGGGGTGTTCGACACCGTCGTCCATAGAGAACTTCAAAAGGGGCTTTACCCAAGCTAGATTGATAGCTGTTGTTGTAAGCGAATTCAGCAAATGGAAGGCACTTCTCCCAGTCCATTCCGAATGAGATAACAGAGGCTCGAAGCATGTCTTCTAGAATTTGGTTGACGCGTTCCACTTGACCACTCGACTGAGGGTGGAAAGCGGTGCTAAAGGAGAGACGAGTTCCCATAGCATTTTGGAAACTTTCCCAAAATCGAGAGGTGAAAAGACTTCCTCGATCCGAGTTAATTTCCAAAGGAACACCATGGAGAGACACTATTCGGGAGATGTATAAGTCTGCAAGCTGACTAGCGGTTATACTCTCACGAACAGGTAGGAAATGGGCTACTTTGGAAAGACGATCGACAACGACGAAGATAGCATTATTCCCTCTCTTGGTCCTGGGAAAACCGGTAATGAAATCCATACCAATTTTATCCCATTTCCATTCAGGAATAGCTAAGGGTTGAAGGGTGCCAGCAGGCCGTTGATGCTCTGCTTTTACGCGACGACAGACGTCGCAATTAGCAATATACTAAGCAATTTCTCTCTTCATCCTAGTCCACCAGAACCTCTGGCGTAGTTCCTGATACATCTTAGTACTACCGGGATGAATGGTGAGAGGAGATTCATGAGCCTCCTTAAGGATCAACTGCCGTAGATGCTGGTTCTTGGGAACCACTAGACGGTTCTCAAAGTACACAACACCATGATCATTTGTGGAGAAACAACTAGCACCTCCGCTAGCAAGGTTCTCTTTGATTTTAGATATTCCCTTATCTCACTTTTGGGCAGCGATGATTTGATCCGTAAGAGTAGGTTTTGCTACCAAGGTGGAAAGAGAACCTTGAGGTACAATGTGAAGGTTAAGCTTCCGAAATTCCTCATGGAGAAGCGGTTGACTTTGTTGTAACATCAGATTGTTACAATAAGATTTACGACTTAGCGCATCAGCCATGACGTTGGCTTTCCCTGGGGTGTAGGTTATTCCTAAGTCGAAGTCTGTGATCAACTCAACCCAACGTCTTTGCCTGAGATTCAGATCCGGTTGGGTGAAAATGTACTTCAGACTTTGGTGATCAGTGATTATTTCGCAACGATTACCGAGGAGGTAATGTCGCCAGGTCTTAAGTGCATAGACTACGGCTGCAAGCTCTAGATCATGAGTAGGATAATTCTCCTCATGTGGGTGCAACTGCCGTGAGGCGTAAGCAATTACGTGTCGATCTTGCATGAGAATGCAACCTAGTCCTTGTCGCGAGGCGTCGCAGTAGATAACAAAGTCCTTGGAGAAGTCTGGCGGTACCAGTACGGGAGCAGAAGTCAGGCGTCTTTTCAGTTCCTGAAAGCTGTGCTCACATTGTGGAGTCCATTCGAACTTCTTATCTTTCTTGAGGAGTTCGGTTAGAGGTTTAGCAACTTTGGAGAAGTTTTCGACAAAGCGACGGCAATAGCTCGCTAAGCCCAGAAAACTCCGAACTTGCTTGACCGATTCAGGTGGAGTCCAATTAAGGACGGCTTGAACTCGCTCAGGGTTAACAGCAATACCTTTACCAGATATTACATGACCCAGATAGGTCACTTCTGACAACCAGAATTCACATTTAGAAAATTTGGCATAAAGGCGATGCTCTCGAAGTTTCTTCAACACTAGCCTTAAATGTTCGGCATGTTCTTCCTCGTTCTTGGAGTAGATGAGTATATCATCGAGGTAAACCACGACGAATTTATCCAAATACTCCATGAAGATTGAGTTCATTAACCGAGAAAAGGTGGCTGGAGCGTTGGTTAAACCGAAGGACATGACGGTGTACTCGTATTGGCCATAACGAGTAACAAAGGCCGTCTTAGGAATGTCCCCGTTTCTGATTTTGATTTGATGGTAGCCCAACCTCAAATCCATCTTGGAGAAGACTGAGGATCCAACGAGCTGATCATAAAGGTCATTGATCCTGGGGAGCGGATATTTGTTCTTGATTGTGACCAAATTAACAGGTCGGTAATCTACAACCATCCGGTCCGTACCATCCTTCTTCTTGACGAATAGGACGGGGCAAGCCCACGGAGATGAGCTAGGTCGGATGAAACCCTTTTTCAAGGACTCATCGAGTTGTTTCTTAAGCTCGGCTAGTTCTAGGGGTGCCATCTTATAAGGTCTTCTAGCAATCGGAACGGTTCCGGGGATGAGGTCTATTACGAACTCAACATCCCTGTCAGGTGGAACACCTGGCAATTCCTCTGGAAAGACATCCGGGAAGTCACGGACTACCGGAATGTCCTCAAGGTCTAGCAAAGGGCTGGCGTTAAGAGAATATAACTGTCGCTTGGCTAATCAGGTCAAGACATTGACTATCTTGCCCGAAGGGTGAGTGAGTTGAACAGTCCTAGAGAAGCAATCAATTTGGGCATGATGAGCCGACATCCAGTCCATACCCAGAATGATATTAATATCTGAAGATTTAAGGGCTATCAAAGATGCAAGAAAAACAAGTCTGTCGACTTGGATTTCATTTCCATAACTTACCCTAGAGGTCTGCCATCTAGAACCAGGGGTAGAAATTTCCATAGTGGATGGCATGTCACAGAATGCAACGTTATGCAAACGAGCATAATTTTCGGATATAAAAGAATGAGAGGCTCCTGTATCGAAAAGAACAGATGCCGGGTGGCAATTAACAAGAAGCGTACCGAGAACGACGTTGGGATCCTCTTGAGCTTCTTCGGCAGAGATACAGTTGACATGGCCACGTGAAGCGGTGACCGGCTTGGCGTGGAACACTTTCCCTGTCGGCTTGCCACGGCCAACAGCTTTAGCAGATTGATTGGGGTTGGTCTGGGGACACTCACGCATATAGTGACCAGATTCCCCACACTTGAAACAGGTCACGGAACTGGTACGTGGAGGAGCATTGTTGGTTGGACCCCCATAGGGCTTGGCTGGAGCAGACTGTTGAACAGGGCGAGGCGCCTGGAAAGATGGCCTCGGTGTGAACCTGGGTGGCAGGGCGGTGTTGGGTACCCACACGCGGCGTTTCTGAGGACCAGCACCGGATGAGGAACCCATGTCACGGCCATGCTTGCGTGTTGCGTCATAGCCAGTCTGACCAGTTTCAGCACTGATGGCTTTGTTGACAAGTTTCTGAAAAGATGTGCATTCATGCAGATGGAGGTCACGGCGAAGCTCAGGACTAAGGCCCTTACGGAACCTTGCTTGCTTCTTGGCATCGGTAGAAACTTCCTCGGTTGCATATCGTGCGAGATTACCAAACTCCCTGCTGTAAACATCCACAGAAAGTCGGCCTTGGGTGAAACTGCAAAATTCTTCACGTTTACGGTCCATGAGACCCTCCGGAATGTGATGTTCACGGAAAGCCTCGCTGAATTCAGCCCAAGTAGTGACATGGCCCGCTGGGCGCATAGCTCCATAATTCTCCCACCATAGACTGGCGGGGCCTTCAAGATGATATGCAGCAAAGGTGACCTTGTCAGCCTCCGCTACCAGCGCGGAACGCAGTTTGTGAGCGATACTGCGAAGCCAGTCATCAGCGTCGAGAGGCTCGACGGAGTGGTGGAACGTGGGTGGATGTAATTTGATAAAATCACTGAGTGACACCACGTTAGTCCTCTGATGGTGTGCTGTGTTCTGTTCGATACGCTCCAACAAACGGTTGGTCTCCCGCTTGTTTCTCTCAGCTTCCATCATAACCTCGGCTAGTGAAGGAGGATGAGGCAGACTTTCATTCCTGCCTTCACTGCCTTCGGCCTGCTCTTGAGAAGCAGGGTTAGCGCGCGTGTTGACCATCCTAGGTAAACAAGACAATGATTTAGTCAGAATGATAAAATTCCGACATAGGATACAGAATGTAAGGAATAACTCGAAATGCAAGATGATCATCCGTATGACATGGTAAAAACAGAAACTGCTTCTTTTATTCCATCGTCATACACACCATACAGGGTTTAGTACAAGACCAAACAAAGTACTATTATGGTGAGAAAAGGATTACATCTCATCGGAGGCATCCCAAGCTCCTATACATTATTTTTCTACACCTCCGGAAGGAGTACAAACTAGGTCATATTCCACGAGTCACGCGGGACGATAGACGACACAGCTAGTGCGAACTAGTGATACTACCACTAACTCAGACCGATCCGTAGTAGTCCTCGTAGAAGTCACCTCCATAGCCTGGAAGCTCAACATGATCATCCAGAAACAGACGATCTCGCGGAGCTTGTGGACCATAGGGGCTAGGATGAGGTCTTGGACCAACAGACGGTGGCCTGCGGGGACCGCGAGGTGGGGTGATGCCTCCTACATCACGCCAACCCATCACGTGTGGCAAAGCAGATCTCACAGGATAGAGATCGCGCTTATCCGAATATCCAGCTTGCACCGCCGGTGCGAACCGAGTCAAGGTGGCCCAGTGGTCAGCACGGGTATTGAAGAGCTCTAACCTCAAGGCCCGATTTTCACGGTCCTTATCCTCGAGCATCTCAGCAGTAGTGCGAGTCCGTGAATCCTCCTGGGTGGGGTCAGCATAGATAGCCTGGAGATACCCTTGTGCTCCCGAAAGTGATCCTGGCATATACCGGAAATCAAAGTCCCGAAATAGACCAGATCTGACTCGCATAATGGTCATCATAGAGTAGGCGGCATCCTGCACAGCCATCTCAATAGTAACCCCGAGCCCATAGGAGCAGTGAAGGGGCTCGGTGGATCCAGGATAAGATGGAAATATCCTGACAGTGCAGAGATACTGGCTTTGATTAAAGTCTCGGAATTGCTCTTCGACCTTGTACTCAGGATACCAACGGTATCCAGCCTCATTCATTACCCTGATCAACTTGGCGGTATGGCCGGGTACATGTAGGCATCGAGTCAGGCGAACCACTTGATTGAGGTCGCGAGTGGCCATCTGAAAGCACAATCATAATGCAAAGGCATTAGAATTTCTAGCAAAATTTCGGCAGCATAACAGCTGTAAATGCTCAAGAAGGATTTTGAGACATTTGACAAAGGATTACATACACACTCCACATCATCATATCAAAGTTCTGAATCCATTCTAACAGCATAATGTGGTAGTAGAACTGAACTAGGCTTGTATCCATCAAACTTATAAGGTACTACTGATTAGTAACACGTGATCCTGATAGAGAGAATAGGTCCTAATTCCTTAACCCCCGGTGGAAGAATGGACTGACTCAGATCAGAATGTCACAAGATAGAGGAGTAAAAAGAGCCTTACGTTCCAACCCACAAACAATTCCCCTACATATAACTAAAGAATTTCTAGACTCAACATCGACCAGTTTGGCTTGGAGAACCTACAGGCAGTCCGGCTCTGATGCCAACGCTGTCAGGACCCCGACTCGATGTCACATCGATCTAGCCGGTAACACCTCATATCACTTTGCGGCCTCACGCACGGTGTCCCCACGGGTGTCGCCTTACCTTTGCCCGGGACCGTTTGCGCCTTTTGGCTCACGTATATGATAGTGTCGCTAGCATCCATATGATAAAGAGCCCGGGCTGACATGACTAGTCGTAAACCCAAAGTGGCACAGACTTACAGGGACAGGCATCCATGACCCAGCTTCGAACGTGTCGGTCATCAGCAAGTGGGTCCGGGCTGTAGCACTGGGCTAGCAGGACTCCGGTAAACCGGGCTGTAGCGGGCTAACAGGACTCCGGTACTCAAAGTGTGACATTTCCCCGAAGGGACAGACACAGGAACGAAGAAGGACACATGCCGGCCAGCCTAAGTGTTCCAGAGCAGTAGCAAGCTACCATGGCTCAGCGGTAACACTAGGAGACATTTCCCGGTAAGAGAGGCTACTAAAGATAAACAACTAGATAGTCAGATCCCACACATACCAAGCATTTCAATCATACACACAATATGCTCGATATGTGCAAATACAACGAAGCATCACAACATGACTCTACGACACAAGTACTTTATTTAAGGCTCAGGGAGCCATACATAGCATACACAAAGATACGGGTCACACGACCCAGCATTCAAGTCATACAGTCATACAAACCAGCAGCGGAAGTACATTGTCTGAGTACAGACAACTAGTAAAATAAAAGAGGCTTGGAAAGCCTAGCTATACTATGTGGTCCTTCACAAGCTCAGGGTCACCACCTGGGCCTTTAGCCTACTCGTTGATGTCAACGTCTACATAGAACCCATCAGAAGGGGTTGCAGCGTCTTCTGTAAAAATGTAAATTATAGCAACATGAGTACAAAGGTACTCAGCAAGACTTACATCAGATCCTACATACATGCATATTATCAAGAAGGGTTGGTGGAGTTATTGCAGCAAGCCAGCTTTGACTCTTGGCTAGTCTATCCTACGATACTTCAACTTGAAATGGTTTTGCGCACACGAGTCCACTACTCACCACTTCAATACACTACCGAGGATCCACCTCCGTCTTCCTACGGAAGAGCCATCCTCGGCACTCACACTTATCTTGAGGCTTTTAGTAGTTTCCATTTACTTGTCTATGAACTGTATAGGCAACCAAGTAGTCCTTTACCGCGGACGCGGCTATTCGAATAGATCATGTTAACCCTGCAGGGGTGTACTTCTTCATACATGTTTCCACCACTTAGCGTCTGCACATGATATGTGCTCGGCAGACTTCAAGCGAAAGCCGACGTGGGTGTAGACCACGACCTACCTAAACATTTAAGCCTCTAGTCCAGGTTTATCGCCTATTCAGGTTCCATCCGCAGGGAGTCCGGCCGAGGTTTCCCATACGGCCCCGAACGATGTGAACAGGGTTCCCGAGATACCTAACGGGTATTCGGTACACCCGGCCACGTACCTACCGCATCACAGCCCACCCCTACGGTCAGTGCTGTCCACGGCCTCCAGTAGACTACAAACACCAGAAACTACTTGCAACTCCTGGACAGAGAGCTAGGGTGAATAAGAAGTCGAGCAGGGTCATATTTCAGGGCCCAATGCATGGTAGTAGCTGTATCTTAAATCACACATACAGATCTCAGTGCTTAAGGTCGGCTTCAATGAAACAACCCACCATGTACTCCTACATGGCCTCTCATCGATACCTTTACCAAATCGTGTTCACCACACCACTCTCATTACCGACATAATCATTTCACTCTAGCCCATCACCCAGATGAACCAGACCTGACACGACTCTAAGCATAGCAGGCATAGCAAGGTAGGAACAACACATACATATGGCTCAATCAACTCCTACACATGCTAGTGGGTTTCAGCTAGTTACTGTGGCAATGACAGGTCATGCAGAGGAAATGGGTTCAACTACCGTAGCACACAGCAGTTTGAAACGCGTTGTCTTAATGCAGTAAAAGAGAGCAGGAGCGAGAACATGGGATTATATCGATATGATCAAATGGTTGGTTGCTTGCCTGATGGTTCGATGCACTGATACGGTTCTTCGTTAGGGTAATCACGGTACTCCTCGGAGGCAGAACCTGCCGCAAAGAACACCGATACACAACCATCACCAAACAATGTGCAACAATATGATGCATGCATGAAACATAGCAATATGAGTGTGTTGGGCTAATGCAACTAAGACCAGAAGGGTTTGAGCAAATTTGAATCAAAGATTCAAATTTCAAACTCAAACATGGCCTTTTAAAGTGCTTTTCCTTGTTCTGCTTGAAACATCAATTTAACTTGTTTGATCATGCATGAAAATAGTACAGATGGATAGATTGGATTTTTCTGATCATTTTTCATATATAATTTGTCCAAATTGGAGTTACAGAATAAAAGTTATGAATTTTTGAAGTTTAAATTATATTCTGGAATTTCCTGATTTAAATTAAATCCAGAAATATAAATATTGCGCCAGCATGACGTCAGCATGACGTCAGTGGTCAACTGCGGCTGGCTGAGGTCAAACCTGACGTGTGGGGTCCACACGTCAGTGACAGGGGGGTTAAACAGGGTTAATTTAATCCTAATTAGGGGTTAGTGGCGCTGGGGCCCACTGTCAGTGTCAGGGGGGTTAATTAACGGTGATTAGCACTAATCTGACCACCTGGCCGACGGGGCCCACGCGTCAGTGACCCTGGGGGTCAAACCCCAGGTCAAACAGGTCAAACCCACCGGCGACATGACGCCGGCGGGGCCCGAGACGGCGGCGTGATGCGGAATCGCGCTACAGGGCACGGGCGAGGCCGTGCTTGGGCTCGTTGGAGAGCCCTTGCTTCCGCGCGTCGAACGGTGGTGGTGGCCGCGCCTGAGGTGGCCGGTACCGACGACGGCGACGACCGTGGCGGCTGCCGGAGCTCGGTTGAGCTCGGGGTCGAGGCTACAACGGCTGCGGGGATGCGGGGTTGGCACCTACGGCTTCTACACGGTGCGGTGAGGACGTGGGTGTGCTCCGTTGGGCGCTACGGTGACTGTGGCCACGACGGTGATGAGGCACGGCGGCGGCGAGCTTCGGAGCTCAAGGGGGCGGCAGCTACAGGAGGCTAGGGACGACGGGGCAAGGGGGAATCGAGTCAGTGGCTCACCGCGGAGCTGCAGGGATGGTTAGCGGGCTCGGGGACGTCCGGTAGCTCCCGATTCGACGGCGACGATCTCCGGTGGCCGAGGAGGGGAACGGCGACGTGGGCGGCGATGCAGGGCTTTCGGAGGCCCGTGGAGCGGTGGGGAGGAAGAGGGGGTCGAGGCGGGGCTCCTGAGCTAGTCGGGGGAGCGAGGGGTGGCCGGTGACGGCTGCTATGGCGAACGGCGGCGACGGTGGTGTTCGGCCGTGTGAGAGAGAGAGCGAGGGAGAGGAGGGAAGAACCGAGGGAGAGTGAGAGAGAGCAGGGGGAGGGCGTGGCGTCGTCCGGGGCATCGAGCGAGGAGGGGAGGGCAGGCAGGCAGGCGAGCAGGTGGCGTGGCGCGGTGGCGCGCGCGCGCGCCGGCCACACTCCCCTCCCTCTGTCGAGGACGAAGACGACAGAGGAGGGAGGCGGGCTGGGCCGCCTGCTGGCTGGGCCGGCCAGCTGGCTGGGCTGCATAGGGAGGAGCCCAGGTAAGGCTCTCCCATTTAATTATTTCTGTTTTTCTAATTTCTGACATTTGTTTTGATTTAAATAAAATATTAAATCATTTATTTACCTTATGCCAATTTTTGCAGGGGCTAGGTATATTATTCCAGAGCTCCTTTATAAATGGCATAATATTTGGACATATATTAATATATATAACTAATATATTTCCAATGCAAATATTTATGCATTAATTCCAAATGCCCAAAATAAATACCTATGAGCTCTTAAAAATATTGGTTTGATTTTTATCTCTGTCCAATATTTTCAGAGAGCAACATGAGCATTTTCTTGGACCCTTTTGGAGAAATTTTTATTTGGATCATTTTCAAAAATGATTCTGAGGGTTTCACAATTCCCCATTTCAAATTAAATGGAAATTTAAACATGATGCACACACTCTGATGCATGACTAGCTAGGGTGTGACAGATTGGAGGAAAATTGTTAATGATCGCAGAGAAGTACTAGGGGGCAGCAATGAGAAGCGCAGCCCATGATTAGGAGACAGGTTCATCGGCATGCTCCAGTATGATCAATCAGGAGAGCTATACATGTTCTATGCTATTTTACCAGAGAGAGAGTAGCTAGCAGGAGTGATTTAGCTAGTTCTTCATGCTGCTCTTAATTAATACTTGTCCTTTCATGTCCGTGTTCTTCGTTCTGAACTTAAGTGATTTGCTTTTATTGTGTTATATATGAACGCTTATATCATGACAATCATGTTGAACTCGATGATTGGTTCTACTAGAAATTC
>NC_041386.1:676909805-676946376 GCF_002162155.2 Triticum dicoccoides | reverse complement strand
TATATATATGTATGTATGTATGCATAACGTGTACAATGTGTAGTATCGTAAAATACCAGCAAACGAAAAAGAATTAAAATGGAAACACAAAATTAAATGAAAAAGAAATCATAAAATAAAAAAAAAACTTATAGTACCGGTTGGTCTTACCAACCGGTACTAAAGGGCTCCAGGCCCCCGGAGCTGGCTCGTGCCACGTGGTTGCCCTTTAGCACCGGTTCATGCTGAACCGGTACTAAAGGGGGGGGCCTTTAGTGACCACAATTTAGTGCCGGTTATGTAACCGGCACTAAAGGGCCTTACGAACCGGTGCTATTGCCCGGTTCTGCACTAGTGTGACACAGGATATTGGTCTGCGGCCGTTGACATGAGTGAACACGTGGAGGGATTGCCGGAGGCGCTCGATGATGACGATCACTCTTCCGCGTCTTCCGAGTCAAGCAAAGAAGAAGATGTTCCTCCCCAGAGGGCGGTCGCGGCGTCACTACAACCTGGGTTTCTACAGAATATGAGCATCACAAATGAATTTCACTCTATTTCTGGCCTAGAAGCGGGGAGTCTGGAGGTTGGGCAGGTTTTCCCAAACAAGAAGTCTGCTTACCAAGCAATTAATAGGTATGCAATCGCCCTCCACCGCCAGCAAAAAGTGAAGCAGTCTGATAAAAAAGAGTTGAAGGTCATATGCATCCACACCGCGAAAGGTTGCCGCGGAAGAGTTCTCGCTAGACTGAAGCCTGGGGTATGTCAGTCATGGCATATCACAAAAATAGTGCAGCCTAGCTGTGAGCAAACTGGGACTCTTTCAAATCACTGCAATGTGACGGCAAGATATGTGGCACAGGTGATGAAAACAATTGTGCAGGGAAGTCTCAACATTAGTGTTAGGGCTTTGCAAAAAGATGCAGAAGATCAGATTGGCTTCCCTGTCAGCTACAGCAAGGCTAGGCGTGCGAAGGAAAATATATTCAAGAACTTGTACGGAACCTATGAGGAGGCCTATTCTTATGCCCCCGGAATGCTTCATCAGATAGCAAGTGCTAATAGGGGGACTCAAGTTTGGCCGAGAGAACGTCAGAACCCAAAGAACCCGGGTGAGCTAATCCTGGACTGCTTATTCTAGGCATTCGCCCAGACTATACAAGCCATCACGCACTGTCGCCCGGTATTATCAGTTGATGCTACCTTTCTCACTGGAAAGTATAAGGTCACACTATTGGTGGCGATTGCAGCAGATGCAAATAATCAGCTTCTTCCTATTGCATACGCACTGGTCGATAGCGAGAACAAAGATAGCTGGTTGTGGTTCCTGAGCTGCGTGAAGATGGGTGTCGTGAAAGAGCGTTTAGGTGTTTGCATCATCTCTGATCGCAACACAGGATTATTAAGTGCTCTCGACATAATTAAGCAGTCGTCAAAAGAGTGGAAGTGGCCTGATCTAGAGGGAAGGTGGTGCATGCGGCATTTGGCAGCAAACTTTTACTCCAAATTCAAGAATAAGGATTGGTTCAAGTTATTCAAGAGGATGTGCATGCAGAAAACTCAAGCCAAAATGAATGCCATCTGGGCAGGTATCAATGGTGAGATCGAGCGCGCGGCCTTGCCGCAGAGAGAAGACCGGAGGGGTCGAAGGACGGCCATAAATTTGAGCCAGTGGATCGGCGAGAATTGCCCTGATTTGTCCAAGTGGGAGCAGGCTCACGACACCGGGCCTCGGTATGGAATAATGACCAGCAACATGTCAGAGGTGTACAATGGTGTTCTTAAAGGGGTGAGAGCCTTGCCTATCACAACCCTAATTGAAGAAACTTGGAACCGGACACTGTCATACTTTGCAGACAGGGTTACCGTGGCTAAAGCACAAGTTGAATTGAACAAGCCATGGTACGAAAAGATGCAAAGACATCTGGACGAGAAAGCAAAGAAGTCCTAAAGCCATGGCTGCAGGAAAGTGGACGCACTTAGGAATAAGTGGGAGGTCAATGTGCGAGCCAAGTACGTTAAGAGTCACCACAGAGGATCCAAAAAGCAAGATGTCACCCTCGGCCCAACGTCATGTGAGTGCACATGTAAAAAGCCCAAGCTTGAGGGCTACCCTTGTAGTCATGTGCTCCGGGCGGCTGCAGATCAAAAAATCAGTGTTGAGCCATACATATCACCGTACTTCAACATGTACAATCTGTACAACACTTGGAACGGTGAGTTCTGGGCCTGGGGCATTGATATGAACTACAAAATGTTGTGGCCAGATGGGCCGAAATGGGTTCCGAATGCCGACTTGATGAGAACCGCCAAGGCGTCATCGCAATGACATGGACCACAGCCAGATGGGAGAACCAAGGCGATGCCGCGTTTGTAGGTGTCCTGGACATTCACGTAGGGAATGCCCGTATCGAGCGAACAACACCGCATGATGTTGATTTATCTGTACTCGCTATGTCTACTTATATTTGTACTATACTTTTATTAATTTAAATTGAATCTGTTTGTATTATTGAATCTCTTTGTGTTATTGTATTTATATTTATTTTAAATTAAATCTCTTTGTATTATTGTACCTGTGATGTTAACTTCAGCTAATTAATGTAAATTATATCTCTTTGTATTATTGAATCTCTTTGTGTTATTGTATTTATATTTATTGTACATTGAATCTCTTTGTATTTTCTTTGTATGTTTGTGTGCAGGTTATGGCTGAAGTGCCGCGGCTTTTGGAGGGGCCCCATGACGCCGGCCACCGTTGCCATCTATTTTTGAACCCAAATAAAGGACATGATTATCGGAGTTTCAGACTTCGAACCATAAAGAAAACCTGGCCAATACACAATTATTTCATTCCTCACCTTGACGCTTATGCACTACATGCTTTTGCTAGGCTCACATCAAGCAAAGACCAATCCCAGTTACGTTCGGACCCATCCCTTTTGACATCCCTCGTTGACTGGTGGAGACCTGAAACCCACACCTTTCACTTTCGTTTTGGGGAGCTTGCACCTACACTGAAAGATCTTTCTATGATCCTTGCTCTGTCAATTAGAGGTGAGCCGTTAGTCTTTCCATGAGTGTCTAAAACTTGGGCACAAAATATATCAGACCGTCTTGGGATGACAATGCCACAATCCCAACGTACTGGTGGCCCTCGTGGCATCCCACTCACCTGGCTTCATAATAACTTTCTTAATATTTCTAGCTTTGCTGATTCTGAGACGAGGAAAAGACATCTGTTTGCGTATTTGTTGTGGCTCCTCGGGGTTATGTTTCCAAATTCACACGGGGACGTACTTCTCCCTGGTCTCATCTACATTGTGGAGAAGATGGTAAATGAACCTTTACCCGAGCATCCAAAATACAGCTTCGGTTCTGCCATTCTATCTCATATATATAGAGACTTGTGTGATGCCACACAAAAATCTTCCTTCGCCAAAAAAGCTCCGTTACTTTGTGTCCCTTACGAGTTTCTACAGTTGTGGTCCTGGGAATACCTCCCTGTAGGACGACCTCGTATAAGAAATCCCATACACACATACGACTATAGCGAGGGCAGCTGTGTAACTATGGCCAGCAGGTGGACAAGGGCACAGAAACATTGGTCTCCAAGTATTGCGAAAAATTGTTACCCTATATACCACCAGCAGTTTGAGGCACTTGATGAGTCTGTAGTCACATGGAACCCATGGACTCAGAAGCATGTACAGATGGTCTTTAATATACGACCCATCACACTAGGCATGTTGACCAATAGTGCATTCTGACTGACTCGCTGCTACTTATTGTTCTTGTGGTGTGTTGAGCCTTACAACACAGAGCGTGTCATGAGACAGTTCGGTCTGTATCAGGAGATTCCACCACCTTTTCCAAGATGTACTAACGAGGAAACCCATAAGTAAGATGTGACCTCCCTAAATAGTTAGTGTCCTTTTTAATTTATTAAACTCACACTTTGTTACATAATTTGCAGGCTAACCAATATGGGCCACGGTTGGAGTCTTTACGATTGGAGGGAGCACAACATTCAATGGGTACAGAAGTGGGAAAATGACGCGCTAGCAGATATAGTGTATCAACTTAGGTACATTTTATTTACATTATTTATTACGATGACCATACAATGCGTGAAGATGATTTGCTTTCATCACAACGGTTGATGTTATTATATAATTTGCAGACCATACGATGGAAGTACAGCTCAAGCGTACAAGCAGTGGTACTGCATCAGCACGCGTACAAGCCTGGCCGGTCAACCAGCTATGATACCAACAAATCTCACGCACGAGGAGCAGATGCAGAGACCTGTTGAGCTGCATGCAGCTTACTTTCATGATCGGATGGTAATCACTAGTAATTTTTTAGGTACATCATTTCATAATCATTTCAACCAAATAACAACCAAATATTTTTCCAGTTTCAAACTGCCCACGATATAGGGCAGATGGCGACGGAAAGCATGCCGCCAGGGCTGTCAAGTCATTCAATAAACGTGTTAAAGAATACATGCTAACAAAGTTGAGATGTGGTAGAGGCGACGACGTTGTCACTGGAGCGTATAACATGCCAGTACCGAGGTCAGCCAGACCGAGTGCGGCGCCGTCGTCCAGACCGAGCGAGGCGCGTACAAGCCATGGGCAGCGGGGGGAGGGGTTGAGTAATACAACGACATTGCCACGACATGACTCTTCTCTGCCACTATATGGCTCTTCTTCGGTGCTGCTTCGTCAGGGGCAGATATCGTAGGACCATGGCATGGGCTTGGATTCGATGCCCGAGCTGTATCTTTCCCCAAACCCATATGCATACACAGGATATGGCACATACACTCAAGGTGAGGGATCTCAGCCGTATCTCTCCACACGAGGGATCACCATGCCCGAGGAGACTCGTGTCCCAGATTTAAACCAGTACCAGGTAGAATGTCCAGACAGTACAGGCGAGGGATCTGATCAGGTAGTCATGTTTACATTTTAATGCATTTACAGTGATATTACATATTATCCTCTAACAGTTTTTGTTTACAATGTTTCTATGTGCACGACATACCTGATGTAAATTGGAACGATGAGTACACCCAACCTGGCGGCAATGTTTACGCAGTAGATACGGATTTCTTCAGAGATGACGTTATTGGCCCATCTTTTATCCCCGAGGAGTCACAACAACCATACACCTACAATTACGCATCAGGTTCGCAACAAGGATTACAGACTCCACCACCTATGCAAGAGTCACAGACACAGGAAGACCAACTGGAGTACGATCGCGATCTTCGTGTACCTCAACCACCTAATCGCTTGGAGCTTTCCGGCCCGAAGGGAAGGCCAGGTGGCCGTCGTCGACTATAATGATTCATCTATGCGCGACCCATTGTATCTACATATGTCTGTATCAGACTTTTCGATTTGAACATCTATGTATGCTGAAATAAAAATGCACCAGTCAGGAACAATTTTTCCCGCCTATATCTCCCGCCATACTATCCCGCTCCACTCTTCGGCTTATATTTTCACGCAACCCTTTCCCCTCAATATTTTCCCGCCAACGCTTTTCCTCCATATGTTCCCGCCACCCGTTTCCCGCCAACGCTTTCCCTCCATATGTTCCCGCCACTCGTTTCCCGCCATATGTTCCTGCCAACCCTTTCCCGCCATACTGCACTCGTTCTTTCCCGCCATTTTCTCCTCTCTACCTATAAAACCCCCTTCAGACGGAGGTGGATAAGCAGTCAAGTGTAGTGTAGTCGAGATGTCCCATTATCCTTTCGATCATAGTTTTCACCCTAGGATGAGCAGGACTCTTCTGAGGCTAGCTACCGATTTCAGGATGGACAGTAGGATAGTTCCATGGGACGAACTCACCGGTAGTGACACCATAATGAATGAGTTGGCTCACCAATTACGTAGGTCTGGGTGGCCTGAAAGAACCTATGAGGAGGTACGTAAAGAACTTCTTAGGTTGCATGCAAGGTGGAAGAATGTAGTGGAGCCGAAGAGTGAAACTTTCAGAAGGACTGCAGAAAATCATCCATTTTTATGGACTGAGGAGAGCGAGGATGAAGATATATCTTCATGCCGCCGCTTCCGGGTGCTGCATCGTCAAAGGGCAAGAGTTCTGCATCGTCTAAGGGCAAGAGTACTGCATCCTCGAAGAGCAAGAGTTCTGCATCGTCCAAGGGTAAGAGTTCTGCATCCTCAAAGGGCAAGAGTTCTGCATCGATGAAGGATGACCATGATGCCTTCATGTAGTTTTTAAGCTGTATTCCAGTTCTACCGTTTAATTCGGATGTACTTGCATTATTAGTTTGTACTCTCTTATTGTAGGGCATTATGTTCTATCTTAATTTTATTTTGTAGTTGTTGCACGATGTTCGATATTAGTGGAGGGAAAGAAAATGCCACTACTTTATTCTAAAACTATATTTTTTCCATTACGACACGGCACAACTGAAAATAAGATACATCCTACGAATAAAGTTACATTTAACTCCTGAAATAAAGCTACATTAAAGTGTAGAAATAAAGATACAAATGATTGCGAAATTTAAAATACTACCACAGGAATCTACTGAGTCCAGCGTGGATATTTTCCTTTTCCATCGCCAGCTTCTTCTGCTGCCTTGGCCTCAAGATCCCTTTCTTTCTTTCTCTGCCTCTCCGCCTCACGAGCCTCCTTTCGCTGTCGTTCCTGCTCCTCCATGCGACGAGGCTCTTCCCTGTTTTTCTTTCCTAAATCCTGAAAAAAAACGGTGTTGCTTAGCATAGTATTCTTTTAACTCTCTCTCTTGCTCTGCTTTCTCCTCAGCTTCCGCCTTCTCGCGTCTCTCTTCCGCAAAGAAACTATTCCACGCACGGCGACTTCTTTCACGAATCTCAGTCACTGCCCAAGCCGGCTTCTCCGTGTCAATCCAACGATAGTACATGCACAGAGGCGGAGGAGACTACAACAAGAAACAAGAATGTTACTAAAGAATCAATGAAAATACCAACAATATCTATTCGTGATGGTTAAAGCATACTGGAGGCTTGTCGTACTCTGAAGTAGCTACGACAGGATCTTCCTCATAATTGGCGCATATGAAAATCTTCATGCCCAACCAATCTGAAAAATCCGTCACCTCCTTCACCTTGCAAAGATCGCCACACCAACACCGCAGGACTGCCACCCCCGGAGGCAAACTTGCATTCTTCATTTTCCTCGGCCTAATGCTTTGATCTGAACAAGGCAAACTCATATCGACTGAAAAAATGTGTTACACACTTTGTGCACTGGCGATTTCTAGGATGCCTGGACGAGAGCCTCGGTGTCTCCTTTTATAGGCTCAGACGATAAATGATGGCGAGAAAATAAGCGAGAACAGAGGAAATTAGGCGGAATATTTTAGGATCCCTGTAGTGTCGGCACTACAGGTTCCTGCAGCATCGGATTCCCGCAGCGAGTGACTGATTACCGCAGTATCGTCGCATCTGCTCAAGCAATAGCTAGAGCAATTCTCGCAGTGCCGCCGCATCCTATGAGGCAAAAGTAGGACTGATTCCCCGGCGAAAGAACCAAAAGCAGGCATCAGCGTCTATATCCCCGCGCGGAAATCACACTCTTGGGTGTTGTCACCTCACCTGCAGCAGCAATTTTCAAAGCATGGGAATGAGCGCCATTTGCCACAGTTCTCATGTCGGCCACACTGCAAGGAATCAGCCCAGTTTGCAACAGCGAGCCCGTGAAATTAGCGCACCGCATCGGATTCCCGCTCAATCGTGAAAATCAGCAGCATCAGCAACAAGCAATCACACACACGTGGGAATCAATGCCATTTACCACAGTGCTCATGTCGTCCAGGGGAATTAGCGCGCGCATGCAGCAACGGCCGCCTGCGCTAGTGGCAGCGGGGCCTGCGCCTCGGCAAGCGAGCAGCAGCAGCTGTCGGCCAGCAGTGTCGGCCAGCTGAGGCCGCCTCAGCCTGTGGCGGCGAGGCCCGCTGGCGGGGCCCGTGCGCAGCAGGACCTGTCGGCCAGCCAGCGACCGCGCAAGGGCTGGCCGCCTCGCCCGGTGACGGCAGGGCCCACCTGGCCCGCCCCGTTCTGTCGCGGCGCGGTGCACTGTACGAAAGCCGTTCGGCTGGGGTGGCCGCCTCCTGCGGTGGTGGCAGGGCCCGCCGCCTCCTGGCGTGGCGGCAGGTGCCACGTGTCGCTTGCCGCGCCTGCCACCACCGCTGAGGGGGTTCTTTTTGTCAAATTGATTCAGAGGTAGTCTTTTTTGGCAATTAATCTTGGCAGGGGGGTCCTTTTGGACAAAAAGTCCATAAAAAGGATATAGGCAATAGTAACCGAATTGAACAATTAGTTATCAGTGGTTTTTTTTTGGTTTATGCGTCTAGCGTGGCTACTGGAGGTAGCATGTTCGAACCAAAAAACCAAAAAAAACTCAGCCAGTGACAGGAAGGTCGTCCAGCATGTGTTTTCTGTGTAATTATATAATTCAGGGAGTTATCTGGGTTTTTTTACTCCCAGCCAGTGACGTGTGGGCCACTGCCACACTGGCATGCCACCGAGACAGGATAGGGTAGAAAGCACTGTATTTGAACCAAACATCAAGCTAGATACCACAAATCCGTATTTTTAAAGTTCTAGTACCAAACTGAACATCCATTATAAGTTCTATAACTCCTAGTGATATTACCTCTTCTAATATTTAACACGACGAGGAAGATATAACAAGGTTGGTAACTTACAAAAATACTCCCTCCGTCCAGGTTTATTGGGCCTCTAAGCCACGGAGTACAATTCCAATTTATAAGGCCCCTCGTCTAAAAATCAGCTCAACAACGCCTATTAAGCAAGAACTTTAATGCCGCGCTAATTAAATTGGGCATGCATGCATGCGTGCATGGACTGGGATTGGACAGTGCTCGGTGCATGCAGGCGTGGGAAAGCGAGCAGGCGTGAGAAACGGAGCCGGCCGCTGTGTTTCAAGGAACCGCTGCAGTTACTATGAAATAAATCAAACGATGTCTTGGTTCCGCCGCTTTGGCTTAGAGGCCCAATAAACCCGGACGGAGGTAGTAGCAAAAAAAAAGTCCAGTAACAGTTTCAACCAAAATGTTAAATGACTTTATTTTTTTAGTTTCCTAATCTTTCGGCGGAGCTGGAAAATAATCCTCGAAACCAGAAGCCAATCCATTCAGGATAAGACAGGGTGTAAACAAAGCGTGCATCCACATGCCACTTACATTTTTTTTGGATGAATCACGTACAATTTTTTGAACAGAAGTACGACTACCATATAGTACTATTATGCATCAATTACAACTACTCCATGCGTCCTAAAATACGTGTTCCGATCTTGTACAAAAAACAAGAAGAGAACATAAAATCACTAAACATGTCCAATTTCTAAATACGAACATAGCACGAGGACAAATTGGCATAAATGCATCAATCCGGTGTTGTACACATTTAACCATAAAATCATGCAGAGGGGAAGTCCCATAATCTCATTTGTAGAGTCTCGCGTATGTACATAAAATTTCCTCAACTGATTTCTGAATAGAGAGCTAAATAGTTTGTCAGAGATATACACGGGGGTGTTCAGCAAGAAGTAGCTCTAAAATATTACTATTGATCTATTTGTACAAGTCTGCCGTTGGTAAACCAGGAAAACAAAGGGCATGCGCACCACACCACTTCATAATTATGAAGAGACTAATTCGCTCAGTAGATCACCTTGTTTTTGGATGACAGATCTACAGTATGTGTATTCTTTTTATAACGATTTATCATAGATGTGTATATAGTATATTTCTCTTTCTGTACGAAGATGTATGAAACCAGAGTCCTAGCTCGTGTCAAGTGCCCTCGGACACTCGTATGCCGCAGCTACTTCCTACAGATGAATCAATCAGCTAACTAAGAGCTGTATTTTTTTTTTCATATCCGCGAAGCAACAATATCATCTCACATCCACGTCTTTGGGCAGGACACACGTCGGCGTGACCGCGCACGGCCGTGGCCCAACAGCCACCTGACCCCACACCACGTCGTCAACATGGCCATTCACCTTCAGCGATCTGTGCTTGGCGGCAGCGTCATGACGCGCTCCTTGTTTCTCGCTGTTCTTAGCGACTCCAGTTCGGCAAACTTGCCCTGCACATACATGTCCCAACTCACAATCGTTAGAGTGAGCATTGCGTACCGTCGACAGTGCGTGCGGCAAAGTCGTGAGCGCATTCGACGTCCCTGGATCCAGCGCGCTGTTCAACCTGGCGACAGTGCTCTCCCACAGCCCTGCTAGGCTGCTACCGAGTGAAGTCTATTTTAAACCCTGCTAGGCTGCAGCGAGTTACAATGCAGGAGCTTATAATCGGCGTTGCGAGTGAGGTTGAGGCCGCGGACGGTGAGGACGACCTCGTTGCGGCGGCGGCCGACGTAGATGTCTACGTAGGTGTTGGTGTGGTGCACTTGCAGATGCCACCTCAGTCGATTTGGATGTAGCCGCTGGCGGCCGGCATGAGGTTGGGGTTGGAGAGGTCCAAATCGCAGCTGGCCGATCTGGCAGATGCGCAGGATGGAGACGGGCTCGAAGCCAGCGGGTGATGTGGATGGCCATGTCTTGCTGTCGTAGGCGGCGATGGAGGTGAGGCGCTTCCACGGCCACCGAGCGTAGAACACACGCTCCAGCCTGAAGACACCGACATGGCCGCCTCGCCGCGACGCGTTGACGCTTCGCCTCCGCTGGCTTGTCTTGGCTCCGGCAGCCAGCGGCGACGGGCCTCGCCAGAGCGTATCAACGCCTGTAACGGGCGGCGACTAAGGCGGCTCCCATAGTGGCATGGCACAACGGTCGACGGGACGACGACCCGGCGCGCGGAGGCACCCGTATCGACATGGATAGAGGGATCAGAGAAGGGAAGATGAATATGACAAGTGGCCCCATGCCGTCAGTGAGACTATAGCGTGATCCCGGCCGGGATAGTTCTTTTCCCAGCATGCCAAATTGGTCTAAACAGGTTTGGGGTCGAAATTGACCGGGATCAGTAAGTACAGGGTACAAACTTCAGAGATTCGGAGGTCAGGGTTATTTTTCCGACGAGCTCTACGACCTCGAGGTTTAAAATAGACTTCACTCGCTGCTACCTCTGACGCGGCAAGCGTCTTTCGGACCCGCGGAGCGTGCAGCCTCCAGCATGGCCGTCACGCTGCCACACAGGAAATTAGGAATCCCAAATTCCGTCGTACGCGATGGAGGATCCAGAAGCAGAGGCGACATGTCAGTGGTGCGAGGTGTCCACGAGGCGACGTCAGTTTTGCAGCGAGCCCCCTAGACCGACACTGGGCAGAGGAGAGGACGCGAGCGAAAGAGCCTCGCTTGGATCTGACGTCTTGTCGGAGGCCGCCAAGATCGCGGCGGCGGCAAACCCGTGACCGCGGCGACGAAGAACGACAACGCGCCCGGGGACGCCGCAAAGGCCTGGAATAAGGTGGAACTGGGCGATGACCACGCGGACGATTTGAAGAAGCAGGGAAAGCCTGTATTTATAGGAGCTCGGACGCAAAACCAATTCGAACAATCGAACAAAAACATCTCGATGCGAGACGATCAGAACGTGCGGCCAAAGCGGTAACCGCCTATACATGCAAACCAACGACACACGTGTTACGAATAAAAGCAAAATTGTAAACGGCCGCTAATGTGGCACTCTCAACAGAATACGCGAGAAAAGACAGGCCGACCTGCCGAGGGAGACGTGTGACACGGACGTGCACCCATGCAAGAGAAAGGAAATAAGGAGGGAAAAATAAACAAAGCGGTGGGGTGGCCAGGGGATAGGCATGCAGATCCAATTGCAGGATCGTGGTCAAATCGAACACCGGCCCCAACCCACACATGCAAGCCAATCGAAACACGCCGTTCAGCACACGTTAGACCAATAGCAAGTGATGGAGCAAATCCAACTAAAATGATAGAGCCACCCAATGCACACACAAGAACGTGAATCACGTTGACAAAATTTACAACTAAAAACTATAGTCACCATGAATTTGTACCCCACAGTAGCCCAAACTAATGCACGTGTCATCAGCCTACATGTTCTCAAGTTGCTTGGTTATTCCTTCCACTCTCCCACTTAACAAATCTGTTGTATACTAGCTTGCTTTCTCTGCGCTACTCGACCTTTTATAACATGGTTTGGCTGGATGCATGTTTCTTAACTCCATTGTCTCACTAACTGAAGGTTATTTATTACCAAGCATGTGGTTCATATTGATGACCACTTTCCTTTAGAGTTGCCATGTCATCTAACGACTGGTGTAGGAGAAAGAGTTGTTGCGACTCCATGGGTTATGTCCTGGTCATGAAGCATAGAGAGAGCACAATCCACCGGTGGTCGTATTTATAGACATGATTTATCTGGGAATTATTCATTTGCATGCAACACTTATATCGGATAAATTTCATGTGATATTTGAACTCGCAAGATCTTCATAAATTATGGATGTCTCCAATGATGTACAACAACAACAACAACAAGGGCATGTGCAGTCAGTTATTTGAAACTTGGTTGATACACATTGTTTCTTTCATCTAAAAAATACATGTCTTTTCTAATTGAGTTAAATGCATAAAACCAACACAATTCTTGATGGAAACAACCAACCTCAACACGCCAAGAAAAAATGGAAGGACCTTACCAACGAATCTAGCTATTAATAATAGGATGTGGCTAGATCTCTCTCGACTAAGACTAATCAAGTCTCAGTCAAGTGACAGAATATATACGAAAGAAGAATGAAAAAAAATTGAAACAAAATTTTGCATGCATTTCCATGTAAGATCTCATGATTATAGCATCGACTAAGACTTGATTAAGTCTACTAAGTTTAGCAATCCCATCTAGAATACGGGTGCCACACTTCGCATGCACAATCTAGTTGTTACTATGTGTTGAGTAAATAAACCATAAACATCGTGTTAACAGTATTAATTTCGTACTGCTATCTACTATAAAATGGTTTTTAACGACGGTATATGTGGTTGCTAACAGTCAGATTGTGGTCGTTAACGACCACAATCTGATGGTCGTAGTAGGCTCTGTCGTTAAAAGTCCAACGACCACATTATGTGGTCGTTATTTCCTTAACGACGGGATGGTGTGTTGTCGTCAATCCCAAGGCAATAACGACCACTTTTGTCATCGTTAATAATGTTCTCGTGGTTACCAAAACATGATTACTCTTCACCACTTTGATATGCTTCAGAACCACTTATATTTAGTATAACTTTCCATTCAATGAACATGATACAACATCCAGTATTTGAATATTAAAATCCACATTAATATAGAAACAAAAGAATCTGAATTGAAATGATCATCACCTCTTTTATTAATAGAATACCAAAACTCCGACATACAATTCTGGAATTAAAATATCATTTAAAAAATTGGAGTCAAAAGCACTCCGAACAATGTAATTGATCATATCTATGTGGAAAATGAGACAACTAGAAAAGATAATATTTATTAATCTTGAATCGAGGAATGCCATCTTTCTTTGAATGGATATCATTCTTCATCGTGGATTACAATGCCTCCTGATGCTTCTATATATTACAGTGGACCATCAATCATGCCTGCTAATTCATCTGCGCCATTTGCATTGTCTGAAAAATATACAACCAATTTGTAAGCACGGTGGATAATGGAAAAATAAAGCTTTGACATTATTTCCATACCATCTCTTCCGTCCTTATCATTTCCTATGCCACCGTCATTGCTGGCATCAACTTCATCATCATGGGTGCAATATATTTGATTAACTTGAAGACAATGAAGTGTAGAAACAAATTCTTGATGTGCTACAAGCTAGTTAGAAACTCGCTTTTGGAATCATCTGTATCCCAATTTGCACTAAATTAGCCTTGTATGTTTCTTGGCACATCATTTGCAGATATAAAACAAGCAACTTCTTTATATCATTCAATACAAGATACCTTGAATAAATTTTCCCGTTTGACTAGTACCTTTTGTAGCTAAGTCGTAACCTTTCGATAGTCATGTTCTCCCATATGAGGCGCGCGTGTGTGTAGCCCATTTTCTGCTGAATTTTTCTTATTATCTTGATTTCTTTGGTAAGGTCCAGGCCTATTCAAACGTGAGTTGCATCTTTCCCGGCCTGAATGTTGTTGACTTTCCATATGTGATGACTCATCATGATAACCTATAATTACGTGTTAGTTTGAAGTGGGCACAAAAGATCTACATAGTAAAATTAAATTAAATAAGTGAATGATGATGGACTAAAAAATAATTACTAAATGCTAAAAAAGTACATTACTGATGTCACAGTTTTACTATCTGATTACCTTGAATTTAAGTTGTTTAATGTAAGGCATATCAAATTACAAATAAACCAGATCATATAAGACCTACACTTGAATAGATTGTATATGACATGGCACAGTAAATTTGTAAACCAAAATAAAGCAAACAAAATTGCACCTACGTGTTTAATAATCATGAACTGGATATGAATCGACAGTACTAGTTGATAAAGGTTGAGCAACCAAAAAAATAGAGAAAGGAGGAATAACAATGAACCAGTAGTGGAATGGCATCGGCGGTGGCAACAGGTAGAGTGCAGGATGCAGCTCGAGCACGCCGAGGACAAGGTGACCAGCCGGCAATGTGCAGGCCACAGATTGGGACACCGGGTTTGAGGATGGCTGCAAGGAGCAGGATGTCGCACGAATGCGTCGGGGTCAAGGTTGGTGGCGAGGTTCCCGCTGCAGCCCAGGAGCGCCAGTGTTGTTAGTCGTAGGAGAAGAGCAGGGGGATGGGATCAATGGAGGCGGCAAGATGAAAAAAGCAGGGGATGAGAAGGAAAGGAGGCGCAAGGAGATGGATCCTACCAGATTCGTTTTCTTTCTTCTCCTCCTAGATTTCCTGGATCACCGAGGATTAACAAGAGATGGGGAGGTGAGAAAAAGGAGGCGCAACTGAACGATTCTTATGGGTTCGTCAGCGGCAACGAGCGGAGATGGGGAGAATGGCCATGAATGCTTCGAGGTGGATATCGTGAGAGTGGCCTGGTTGGGCGAGGATTGAGGATCTGGATGACTAGCTAACTAATACGATTACAAGCAGATAAGTTTGATTGGAGAGACTTTAATGCCAATGTTCTCGGGAACCGCCAACATTTTTTTCCTCATAATGGTGAGTAACATACACTAGTAACATATACATATCCCTAGACTATGTTACTACCTTCATAGTGGGTAGTAACATAAGTGTGGTAACATGCAAAGCTTCATTTATTAGGTTATAGACTCATATTGCATTGGGACATGTGATGTTACAGTAACTACCTAAGTTACTATAACTACCTCTCACCTCATTAACTCACTGCCACATAAGCAAATTTGCTAAGTGAGACTCAATGTTACTGCTGAAGTTACTCCCACTGTGGCTAGTCGAGAGATAAAGGTGAGGAGATTCTGTTTGTTAAAGAGCTACTAGTATAAAAAAAAGATCAGAACAATAACGAGCGCACCCACGGTTCTTTTTTGATAGCAGATTTCCGTCGCCCGGGAACTCACTCGGATTTAAATATGAAGAGTTTTTAGTCATCGTCGTTAATAATAATTTTTCTAGTAGTAACCATGCAAGCTCATACTACCCAAATAACAGATTCATCTACGTACACAACAAGCGAGGTTAAAACAATAATGAACAGAAGAGAGATAAACAAGTTATACCCTCCAGGTGGCCTTTTCGAAGTCGCGGCAGCGGCCTCTCGACGGCCTTCTTCTCGGCAGCAGCGACATCGTTTCTCTCGGCTTCAGTAGACATGATGATAATGAAGGCGATGAGGATGTAGTCAAAGTAGCGGACGAAGACGAACAACAACGAACAGTCGCGTTGGAGACGCTTCCCATAAACCTCGCAAAGGGCAAGGTTTTGGGGGCCTGCTCTCTTGTACAGTTGTGCACGCGGTGGACGGGAAGGGATCGCCTGAAGCGGTGGTAGCGAGCAGAACAACGGTAGGCGGTGTGCGCGAGTAGGCAGATGTGATCTGACCTGGTTGGCGGGTAGGATTGTTGACGCCTCTAATAATACGCGCGGCTGAGTAGGGAGACGTGTCCTTCATCTCATCAGCATTAGAGATCCAATTCGTACCACTATACCCTTCAAGTACCAATGGGTATCTGGTACAGTCAACTTCAAAGCTCGCAGCGCCTTTCAGATAGTGCATAACTCTTTCAACAACATGCCAATGTACATCATCGGGATTGAAAACAAATTGTCTCAGTTTGCTCAAAGCTAACACAATGTCTGGCCTCGTAGCGCAAGCTAGGTATACGACTGAACCAATAACTTGAGAGTATCACAATTGATATTTAGTTGTGCCTTCAAACTTTCGAATCCGCAAGCTAGAATTATCTGGTGATGGGGAGGCTTTGCAGTCTGAACTTCCAAAGCGACTCAAAATTTTCTCAATGTTAATCTCATGAGAGAATTCCTTATTATCCTCGTTATCACTCAATAGCTTGATGCTCAGGTTTAGCATCAGCCACACCAAAACCTTTCATCTCAAAGTTTTGAGATTGAAAAGCGTTAACCTCCTCAGTGACTTTGAGGTTGGTTCCAAACATTAGGTTTTCGGGTTGTTGAGTAAATTAGCGATTTTAATTAAACTAATCCAGAAATAAATCATAAATATGGCATTAACAATATTAATTTTGTAATGCTATGTAACCATGCAAGTTCATACTATACAAATAAAAGATTCAACTACACAAACAACAAACAAAGTGAAAACAGTACTGAACAGGAGAGGGATAAACAAGTTATACTCTCTAGTTTGCCAGTTTGAAGTCGCGGCGGCGGCCGAGGCGGTGGCCTACTAGGCGACCTTCTTCCCAACAGCAACAACAACGTTCCTCTCGGCTTCAGTAGACATGACGATGATGAAGGCGACTATTCCAATGAGAGCCATCATAGTAAACAATGCGCTTCACCAGATTGGAGCTACGGCCCGTGGCGAGTGCATGTGCAAGCACACTTGGTGGACGGCATAATGCAGATCAGGCCGGGCAAGCATCAACCTAGTACTGGAGGGCGCCGAAGACGCTAGCGTAGAACTGGGTCTGAGGAAGGACCGCCATCGTGTGTAGAGAGCTTGGACCTCGCATCCACTGTCATGATTGTGGGCTTCTAATTGAGCATGCCAGTGCGGTAAAGGTGTGGGCATACTTCTGCTGGCAGAGGAAGACGTCGTCGTCACACTGGGCGACTTTGATGCGGAGGATATAATAAAGAGCCCCAAGTTCCTTGATGGTGTGCTTCCCAATCAAGTGTATTCCCAAAATCTAACTGCAATGTCATGGCTGATAGAAAAGGTTACAAACCGGGAAACTAATTATTTTAGCTTATCCCTGCTTCACGATGTAGTATATAGTAATGTAAAATATTTGTTATCTTTATTGATCCCTCATGTGCTCGTTGATCTGTCATGTGTATATGCCTTTGTATGACGGTGTTCTGTGATGTTCGTGTAATTCTACCGCATGTTTACTAGTACAGTCAAATGATTTCCCCAACATGAGTTTTTTTAAGATGTATGAATAGTTCTAATGGGAACACAGAATTGCAAGCATCTTGGACAGAGCCATTGGAAGCATAATGAGAATGTTTAGATGAAATAGACAAGACTGCAGCTAACGATCAAATCGTAATGTGGCGGTCTGGTCTCTGGGAGCGATTGCTAGTGTTAGCTGGCTACGTGGCTGGACGAGAGCTCTCTCGCAGCCATGCATTTTTGTTCCCGAGTCTTCCGTAGCTTAACCGCACTATGCACAGGAAGTGACTGATGGTCATTCTCATACTTGAGACTTCGATAATATTAGATTATTGGCCATGAGCTCACAAAGTGCGCTGAGCAGAAGTCAAAGAGAGAAACACAGCAGCCCGAACTGTAGGCTACACTCAGCCTAGCCCTAGCTCGTAACAGCAATGGTCACTCAAGGAAATGTTTCTGGACACTAATGAGCACACAACCAGTTCCCTACATCTCTCAATCCCATGACTTGTGCTATTTAGCTCCCATCCAAGGCCAGTTTGAAACCATGACAATCTATTTGTTTTGTCTCTCTTCCTTCCTCTCTTCAACTTTGCAACAAATGTACATGGTAGACTGGTTGTATTATGCTTGCTCTATGTTATTGCATCTACCTTTTATAACATGGTTTGGCTAGGTGCACATGTCGGGAGTTCCACACTTTCTTTTACCTTTTTGACACTAGAATAATATTCTACTACTAAATAATTGCTACAGATTATTTATTACACCTGTAAGGTAGCATGTGGTTCTTATCTAGGATAACTTCTATTTTATCTCCAGGACTTTTGGTGCTCATGTTTATGAAGGCTTCGGTGTTAGGCAGTACGTTTATCATGGTGTTAGAAACAATGAAAAAAATAGCGCATTATTTTGTTGTTATAGCGTCGCTATAGCGCATACGAAAGGGGCCCACTACATTTGAGCAATTTTGCTCGCTACAACGCTAATCGCACTATAGCGCACTATTTCCGCGCTAACAGTTGTAGCGTTATACCATTGTAGAATCATCCAAAAACCTGAAGGAGAAAAAACAACAGTCGAGCCCCAGCGGCCCAAAACTACCACTCGGCTGGCCACAGGCCTACACCCACACCCTTCTCACTCCTAATATCAGATGGTCAGACCTAATGAACAACCAACCCCAGTTTATTCACCCTTCCCATCTGAGCTATGAGCACCGGCTGCAGCATCTTCTTGTGAGTGGCAACGGCGGTGGATTCCTTCAGCTCGACTCCAGCCAACACTGGAAGGGACGACGTTAGCCACGCCGCCGGCAATGGAGGCAAGTCAGCCACCAAGTAATAAATTTGTCTACTTCTTCCACCCTTCTGAGCTCCCGCTGCTACTTGCTCTTGCGTGTGCGCGTGCTTCTACTGCTACCGGTGGCCGAGGAAGAGGAGCTACTGGGCTACTGCTGCTCCCGTGCGCTGCCGCGGCTACTTCTTGCGTCTGCTACGGGAAGGAGATGAGGGGGTGCGGCTGTGGAGGAGATGGGGAGCACGCAATGCTACTTCTTGTGGTTAATTGGTTATGCATGCATTGCTCCTGGACAATTTTGTAGCTGCTTAAATCCTTGAATTATGTGATATGTTTGACATTTTTCAGGACGCTATTTTGAAATATAGCACGCTACTAGCACGATATAACTTGTGTAGCATCTGGAGAAGGGTGACACTATATCTTGTAGCACGTTGCATCACAATAAGATCTCTCTGCTTGACGTACATCATGTCATGGATAATACTGCGAGCAAATTGCAACGATGGCAAGGAAAGTTGGCCACTAATGACGGTTGGTTCATGTTTTGTCAATGTGGTGCTCTCGTCCGTCCTAATTTACATATGTTAACGGTAATCCGTTTGAGCTCATTGGTAACTAAGGAGATCGATAAGCTTCGGAAGAATTTTCTCTATACATCTAGCATAGAGATAAATTGATCGGAGGTTTCATGTTTGTCAGTTGGAACCAGGTTCGTTGGAGTAGGTGGGGGTTATCGATCTTAGAAAGTGATATATCAATCAATGAACAGACAAAACACCATCCTAGATCGGCATCCTAGCTCCCTGCGGTATAGAGGATTCCGATTTTTCTATGCTTCTACAGCAATTTAGATTGGTTGGCCTTCGCAAAAAAAGATTGGTTGGCAACATGGCATGTTTTTGTACCTCGAAGTCACCTGAATGAACAAAAACACCAAGGGAAATTGTGCTTAGCTTAGTCAGTCATGAGCTCTGCCATCTTTGTGGTCAACTGACTAAAACCCAAACGCACTTGATGTTCCCCTACGCAAGGGGGTGTGGCAGTTAATTTCAGACTAGGTGGAGAAGTTTGGTTCGTACTCAAATCGCATACACGAGAGACTTGTCGAAGTATATGGATTGCCTTCCTTTTCTAGTACAGCTAACAGTTTTAATACTATACTGAGCAGATTTGGTCGGGAGAAATGCATTCAATTCAGAAGGTGATCGGCATGATTCAGCTATGTCATTTGTAAATATGGCGTTCCATCACACTCTGATAAAAAATTAATCGTGATAATGATCATGTCATGTGCACGATTAATTTTCATAAGTTTGTTGTGGTGCCTAGATAACCTCTCCCGTATAAGTTCTTTTATGGTACCTTGAATTAACACGGGCCGTTAGTTATTCTCAATCTAATGATCAAACTTTACATGCACTATAAAGTACTGCCAAAACATTTAGAGAGCTCTATTTTGTTGTTGAAATACCAAAGGCCAATAGGGATAAACAGGAGGGTTTCATCGCCGGCATCCAGGCATGTTTCGGTTGGGGAAAGTGAAGTGTATCCACCAACCATCGTGTTCTTGCCGCTAAACACATGCGGCAATTGATCTCTAGCATTCATGGCGATGAGCTTCCTTGCAGATTCATTGAAGGATTGCATTCCTCATTAGTTACAAAGGGCATTGAGAAAAACTGAAAAGGCCAAAAAAATCAGGAGGCATGCATATTGATTCAAGGAGAAGGTCAGATTTGCCATACTCTAAAATAAATTGGAATGGTTCACAAATAATTTTGTCATAATAGATAGAAAATAAAAGAACAAGATACTACTGAAAAAATCACTATGGGCTGAAGCCAAAAAATTGCCATGATCTTTATAAGCAAAATTTGCCATGGTAAAAAATAGATCTTTTTATGCAAATGGCAAAAAAGAAAACAGTTAATGGAAATTTTGCATCTCTACCATGATGGCAAGAAATGTGGATTAAAAATGTGTATGCTATTTTTACTATATAATTGAAGAGACAAAAAAACTTGGTTTAAAAATTGCCATCATATGGAGGAGAAACAAAAATTCACAATCTTTTATATAGTAGTAATTGCCATGTTTAATAAATTAAATGTACCATAGTCAATAGAAGCAAAAAATTACCATGAACGATGGAAAAAGGCAAAAGTTGCCATGGATGTAAAGTATTTTTGCCACGGCAAAACTAGAATTCAAACTTGCCATGCTCCATTGAAGTAAGTGTGTCATTAGTGACAAAAAAGTAAATTTGTCATGTATGTCACATAAAAATTGTCATGTCAATAAAAGTCTAATTTTGCCATGTTAATAAAGGTAAATTAGCCATGGAAAAATAGAAAATAAACTTTCTGTGGAAATAAAAGTTAAATATTGTCATGGGGATTTAGGTAAAATTGCCATGTTAATAAGGCTCAATTTGCCATCGACAAATAAAAATGTAAACTTGCCATGGCAATAAAAGTTAAATACTGCCATGGGATTTAGGTAAAATTGTCATGTTAATAAAGGTTAATTTTTCATGAGCAAATAAAAAAGTAAAACTTGCCGTGGCAATAAAAGTTCAATATTGCCATGAGGATTTACGTAAATTTGCCATGTTAATAAAAAGTCAAATAAATAGAAAAACTTGCCACGGAAAAAATATATAAATATTGCCATGGTGACTCGGGTAAATTTGTCGTGTTAATAAAAGGTAAGTTTACCATGGCAAATAAATAGTAAACTTGCCATGGCAATAAAATGTTAAAAATTGCCATCGGGGATGTTGGTAAATTCGCCATGTTAATGAAGGTGAAATAATTAGTAAAACTTGCCATGGCAATATTTGCCATTTTGTGTTGTTTTGGACAATTTAAAGAATTACCCTGACAATTTAAAAAATCAAAAGTTGCCATGGCAAGAAAGCAATGAATTTACCATGATCCGAGAACTAACATTGTCATGATTCATAACTATATTTGCCATCTTCCAGAAAGCAAATTTTCTATGATGCGTATACTAAATTTTCCATCATCAATTTAGTTATTCTTTTTGTTTACCTAGCAAGAAGTATAAGATTAGTTGCCATGGTAGAAAACAGTAAAATTGCGCCATGATCCAATATCGAAAGTTGCCATGGCAAGAATGCCATGAATTTTCCATGATCCGAGAACTAAATTTGCCATGATTCAATAAATATATTTTCCATCTTCCAGGAAAATTCATGAAAAAATGTACAGTAAGACAACAAATTTAAGAAAAATTGTATATTACTGTACATGTTTAGTCCTGAATCCTTCTCTCTAAACAAAGAGCAAGCTTTGATTAGTCCATATCCCTTTTCAGTATAATTATCTCTGATGTTCTTCAACAAAGATTACCACAAACTCTAAAAATCCCTTTCCCCACTACAGAAATTCAGCACACATAGCCGATCAAATCGAGCGGCAAATCATTTATTTGATTCTCAAGGCCCATAGCCTATCACCACTACAACAAAATCTATGGAGATAAAAATGGCATTCCGTCTTGGAAGACTAGCATGCATCTCTGTTTTGTTCAGATCGCACAAAAGCAAATGATTTTCAATCAGTAGAGTGGTAACGAAATACACAGAAAAAGTTGTTCTGCGGAATCAATAACTCCCATAATCACTTGTTCTATTGGTTCAGTTGACACATTCAAAACAAAATGGCCTAGTTCATCTCCGCCCAGCCGATTCACTTGTGATGTATGCATTGCTAGAACAAAAATAATCGTAGAAATGGAAGAATTCTGGGGCTGGGCATTACCGCGCAAAGCTCTGGCTAGGACACAGGCGCTGATCTCCAAGCACCCCGGCGGGAGCGGGGCAGCTCGCGTTCGTGACCACGTCGGGGAGCGCAAGTGCCTGGGGTGGTCGTCGTCCCCGCGGCCGTCGTCGAAGTGCAGGCCAACGCTAGGGAGCGGCAGATGCGTGGACATGGTCGTCGCCGTCGACGCAGTCGTCGGCGCCATCGACGTAGCCCCGCGTCGGGGGGAGCGGTAGAATCCTGGAGGTGGTTGTCGTCGAAGTGCAGCCTCTGTACCGCGGCTGCGGCCTCCCCATCGGCTAGATCCGGCAACGAGAAGACGACCCCCGCCACGGTCTCAAGGCCTCGGCGCCGGCCTCCGATGGATCCTACAACCGCCGCTTCATCTGGATGCGCGTGGGAAGCCGGCGACCCCGCCAGCCGTCGATCCCCCTGTGGCGACCACCGCGGCCGCCGCCCCCTGTTCTGGCGATGCACTTGATGCAGGGGAGGTAGGATCCGGAGGCGCATCTCGTGCTGTGGTGCAGGCCGCGTCGTCGCGGGTCGTGTGGAGGTGCGTCCCCGGGGCTGGTGCCGTGCACGGGAGCTCCATGGGAGGGGAAAGTTTTGTGGTGGTTTGCTCGTGAGTGGTGGGTGGGGTGAGGAGTAGTGCGGCTGTTGAGGGAGAAAACGTTCGCGGCTGGTCAGACCTACTTTAAGGCTGGTCATAATGGGGAGTAACTTAGAATAGTATCATGCATATAACGAGTGCGGCTAATCTGCATAATGCAAAGTTTCTACCTTCATAATGCAAAGTAACATAATAGTAGTATCATAGATGGCTTCATTTATTAGCTTGTAGACTCATCTTGTCTTGGGAAACGCTATGTTACAGTAACATATTATGTTACCACCTCTCATTAGCTACTTGCCACATAAGTAAAATTTTCTTGGAGTGCGCTATGTTACTAGCTAAGTTACTCCCACTATGACTAGCCTAAGATTCGTGATTCGATCCAATGGTCCATGGGACGTTCGGCCCCAAATCCTAAAATACAGGGTGTTTCGGAGTTATTGATTCCGTATAAATATGCAAAACCAACTGACGGAAGGAATACTCCTAGATATATGTATATGGAAACTAGGTCCTGAGGCTAGTCATAGTGGAAGTATCTTAGGTAGTAACATAGCACACTCCAAAAGTTTTGCTTATGTGGCATGTAGTTAATGAGGAGAGAGGTGTTTAGAGTAACATAATATGTTACTGTAACATAGCGCTTCCTGAGAAAGGATGAGTCTACAAGCTAATAAATGAAGACATCTATGACACTTGTACTATATTACTTTGCACTATGAAGGTAGTAATTTAGACTAGTGTCATATGCATGCAAAAAGTCACTTTGAAACCCAGGTGCATTGGAGCCCTATATTTTGAACTGTGCCAAAGTGCTATTTTGAATTTTCAAATTATTCTGAAAACAAATTAACATGTTTATATGAATGTATATGACACATGTATAAATTTTGATGCTGAAAGAAGTAACCATGTGAGTTACGCAAACATGACAAAATCATGATTTTGGAAAGATGAACAGTGCATGCATTATTCACTATATGGAAATCACCATTTTGTCATTTTTGTATAGGTCGCATATTTACTTATTTCATCACCAAACTTTACACATGTGTAATATACATTTATATGATCACGTAGAATTTTTTTCAGAACTTCTTGACATCTTAAATGTGATTTTTCAAAGTATTTAAAATAAGGTCCTTTAATACACCCAAGTTCCAAAAATCCACTCTCTAGTATAAGTTACTCTTCACTATGACCAGCCTGATGGCTCCTATACTGAGACAGGACCTGCGTACAAGTCCTAGCCGGACACTAACTCTAAGACTTACTTGGATTAGTACTTTGACACAGACTCCAAACACACATCGGTCAACCTAAACCGTGGACTATTGCTAGTACGTGTAGCAGCTACTAGCAAACACACTCAGCTCAAATATAAACTCAAGATTATGGCTAACAGAGATCGATAAGCTGCGTAGGAATTTCCTCCATAGATTTACTGTAGAGACAAATTTCACGGAGGTTGTATGTTTGGTCGGTTCATGGAGTTGGTTGGGGGCATCATCCTTATAAAGTGATAAATCAATCAGTGAACAGACAGCAGACGATCCAAGATCGGCATCCTGACTCTCTGTGGCACAAAGGATTCCTATTTTCTATGCTTCAACAACAATTTAGAGTGGTAACGGCGACATGGCATGTTTCTACCTCAAGGTCAAGGTCGCTCAGTGACAAAAATGTCCAACAACATTGTGTATGGCTTATTCAGTCCTCGACTCTGCAATCTCTGTGGGCCAGTTGGCTGAAACACAGAGGCACTTGTTGTCCTCCCCTAGGCAATGTGGGTGTGGCAGCTAATTGGAAACTAGGGGGACGGGGTGCCCGCTACGGCGGGAACGGACGGCCGCCTCAGCCGCGGCACCGCCACCATGGAGCGAGAGACAGAGCGAGAGGAGGGTGGTACCGGTGCCGCCCGGCACGGCGGGGCACCAGCTGTACTCCGTGCCGCACACAGCGCGGGCGCGCCACGCCGCCGTGCCGCGTGCTCTGTTCCGGAATCCATGCCGAGAGAGGTCGTGGTCGTGGCCGCCGCCGCTGCTGCGAGTGGCAAGCTGGCGTTTGCCGGTTCGGATGTGTGTGGTTGGTGACTGCTCGGCTCCGGCGGTGTGGCGCCTTGTCAGCTATATTTCGTTTTGCAGTAATCCGTATGAGTACGACGACGACAAGATTCCTTGCAGTGTATGAAAATCCGTGGCCAGAATTTTGCAGTACGAGATAGGTCGTGGTCGTGGCCGCTGCTCGCTGCAGTCCGTGTTGGGCATGAACATGCGGTACATCCAGTACAACATCACGGCGGAGGAGAGCACGCTGTCGGAGCTGTACCCTCGCGGCCACCCGGTGTTCCTGGAGGCGCTCGACCTCCTCCAGCGAGAGCTACATCGCGGCCTTGTCCGTCCTGCCATCGCCGGAGTTCAGTGCAAAGTGTTCGATGAAATGCATAAGACCAATTGTAAGTTTTCTCCGCTAAATTTAGGGGATCCGTTAGGGCCGACTAAAACTTAGTGAACTAAATTTGCTCCACTAAGAGTTTAGTTCACCTGATACTCTACTGCTTATTGGGGATCGGTTAGAAATGCCCTTAGTTGCTAGTACTACTCAAATCTCAGCCCGAGAGACTTGTAGAACTACATCGCCTGCTTTCCTTATGTTGGAAAGCTAACAATTGTAATGGTCTTAGCAGGTTTGGCCTCAGGAAAATACGTACACTTTTGTCCCAATTAATTCGTAACGAGAGTGAATCAAAACGAAAAAAAAAACAGGAGGATCCGGCCCAGGAGGACATCCGTGACTTCTCCACGCCACTATATTGTGCCGAATCAGCAACGGACGTACGCATGATCGCCGGCCCCACTAGATCCGGCCAGGGGTTCATCCTTCACTTCCCCACGTCTTTGTGCTAGATCTGGACCGTGTGTTGCGATGTGTTTCGAATAGGTGGGGAACCCTAACACCCCCTCAATCAGCACATTTGCATAATTGGATTACGGCCTAGTGGCAAGGGCGGTAGGAGGTGACCTCGTCGCCATTGGAGTGCATGGCGTGGGAGAAGCGATGACGATAAGAGGCGGTTGATTGTGATGTCGCTGATAGAGGGGGTGCAGTATCTGTGTGTCCCCTATGTGCAGCCAACGGGGCAAACAAAATCGATATTCCAAACGCGATAGATATGTACCAAAAGGATACCAGCGCATTGTCCCAATTTCTTGTATACAGGAACGTATGCCTTTACGTGCTTTACAATTCCGCATCCCAATGCCCAAAGCAAACACTAGCAATAAAGAGCTACTTTGAGCTCATCGCCTAAAACGCGACACTACTGCATCCATAGGCTGCACCCAGTCAAGCTGGGAACAACAATGCCCAAGGACAAGAGGATAAGATTCCGTAAAGTACAGAGCTCGCTACCAATTCCCCACACCTCTCAGCCCCATTTGTTGCTTTTTACTAGCTTCCTTCCGAAAGCCATATCAGAACCATGACAATCAACTAGTTATTTCTCACTCCCTTCCTTTGTTCAACTTTGCAACAGTTGTAGGTGAGAGTATTATGATTCTCTATACTAGTGCATCTACCTTTTTATAACATGGTTTGGCTTTGGCCAGGTGCACATGTAGGCGGCTCAACACTTTTTAGTTATCATTTCGACACTACAATAATGATCTACTAGATAATAGCCACATACTCCATCCCTTTTGGTTTATATGGTTTATCTGGAAAAAATCAGTTTATGTGTTATATGTCTCAATTTTATTGCTTCCCATGCATGTTTAGATTTCAAGGTCCATTAAATTGTTGCATTCAGGGATTAAAAGAAAACTCACCAATGCATGTATTTTTTTTATTTATTGATCACGCATGCATGCATTACAATTAATTCATTGGTACAGTTTTTGAGCAAACAAATGCATTAATTGAGTAGTTGTGCAAACTAAAAAAAATATTCCATCACTCGCCATTTACCTGGTTGGTGAGATTTTGAATTGAGCACTATAAACCGAAAGGGATTCTTATCTACGGCCACTTCTATTTTTCTTTCTTGGACTTTTGGTACTCATGTTTATGCATGAGGCCTCAGTGCTAGGATCTCACAACCCTTGAGCTGCTAGTGCATCATAGCACTTGCACTACAAATGAAATAGTACCCTACAACAATCTCACCTCAAAGAAACAGTGATATTGAATTACAAGCAAGTTAACAAAGTGCAAATCCAAGAACGAAAATCAAATAGGCATGCTTGATCTAACAAAAATAATGGTGCACATTTGACATATTTCATGTGCCAGTTCAATAGTTCCCCTTTAAATATCTAGTATTGTTTATGCATTACAAGAAGATCACTAAGGCTGAACTGCAGCCTGTCTTGGATAAAATTGCCAGCAAATTATAGCAATTTGGAGGAAAGATGCAGATCAACACTAGTAGGCTCTCATTCATCCCGATTGATATATGTTACCTTTAATCCCTGGTCTCCTGGGTAATCAAAGAGACCAATAAGCTTCGTAGGAATTTCCTATTTAAATCTCCATTAGAGGCAAAATGTACAAACATTGCCTGTTTTGTCAGCTGGAATCAGGTTAATGTAATACTTGGAGGTTAGTGGCCTTAGAATGTTCGGTTTGCCACGGTTGAGCTAGAAGCTGGGAAGTGATATAAGTGAAAAGATGAAGGACCGACTTGGAGCGGCATCCAGGTTCCTTGTGGTACAGAGAATGTCATCTTGTTGTACGCTTCTTAAATATTTTGAATAGGAAACTACAAGCCACGTTTCTAGAGCTCAAGGTCGCTCAGCTAAAACTTTGAGATGTTTGTATCTTGTAAAATATACAATAATTAACTGAAAGTTGCTCGCATCAATCTATGCGGATGCAACGATGTTATCGCTCTTTTTTAAGATTAGGTATTTGCCAGTGCGTTGCTATAGGGTATAAATATTCTAGTATACCAGAAATCATAATTTATCTGTTCGCATTATATGATTGTGTAAATAAATGTTTACCAAAGCCTGCCGTGATTTTAAATTTGTAATCACTTATTGACTTACCAAACAAAATATAATTTCTTTGGTATGTCGATAACATTTGGGATAATTAATGTGGTTTTCAAGGAATGATCATTCGAAAAATATGAAATGTTGGATGAAGCATTGTGCCTGACAGAAAAAAGAACACCATTCTTTTTTAAAGTAGTAGAGAAAAGACACCAAGTGTCATTGTTCATAGCTTATTCAGTCATCACCTCTGCCCCTTATGTGCCGAACTGACTGAAGCCCATAAGCACGATTTCCTTCCGTGCCCCTATGCAAGTACTCTGGCAGCTAACTGCAAACTAGGAGGAGCTAAACTTTAGCACAAATCCTTACTCTGAGCAACTTGTGGAACTCCATCGCTTGCCTAAAGTCCAGGAAAACTAACAAGTTTACAATGGTGCCAGCAGATTTGGTCGAAAGAAGTCTGTAGAGTTTTTTATCATGAGGTAATGGATAGCATGGTATGGCCTGGCTGGCTCAATGCAGTTTTATTTATTCTTCTCTTATGATTGTCAACCATTTCTCTAAAACCTGTTTGATAATGTAAGAGAAGTTGTGTCGATCCATAGACAGAGCTTGCTTCTAGTTGGATGGAGATGGGGAAATGTATACACGAGAAGGGTGGAGCTTACATCAAAGTGACTTTCTGTTCTTCTCTTGAATATTTGGTGCCGTAAAGTGTTGTACCGGCTAGGCATGGGAAGTAATTAATTAGCCATGTCATTAGAAAAGTTTTCTTAGCCCGAGGGTCGACCGTAACTCAGGACCGAACGCTGGAAGAAAATTGCAAACGAAAAGAAACCTGTGTGGGAGAATTGAACTGCATATATATCTCCTATACCTAGAATTCAGAAACATCTTTGTCTCCTTGGGCTAGCGGCGAACGGGCCCAGGACAGCACAAGCTCATCCTTTCTACTAGTAGGAATTACATTTTCAATGTATCGTATTCTGAAGCTCGTATCCCTTATTATTTGTTTAGATTATTTGTTAAGAAGGTTTGTGTAGGACTGCAAAGTGCTGAAACTCTATGACTCATGAAGCATGCCCAGCGCACACTCCATGGTTGGTCATATTCAGATGCATGGTAAGCCATGCATGGTATGGTCGTTGGAAACATTTATATGAGATATATTTCAGAGATATTTATATGCGTAATATCTTCATAAACAATGGTAGGGTCTTCAGTTCTATACACCAAGGGTATGCCCTATATTTTACTTCAACCTTGGTTGATACTCATGCACTCTTTCCTATAATTTTATTTATTTTGAAACATAGATAAATATTTACCTCATCAATTAATTAAAAATATTTACCTCGTCCATTAATTAAGGAAAAGAGCTACTGATCATATAAGTTTGCAACAAAAAGAAAATAGTTGTTTTTATAGGTGTAAAACAAGAGCCTGCTCTCCCAGCATGTCTAATAGTGCCCCTTTCCCCAATAAAAATTTGATATTCGCAGAATTCGGCAAAAAAGAAAATCCTCCTCCGACATAGCCCCAATCCATAGGGCCACCAGCCCTCCTCCCTGGCAAATTCCTGCGGCCGCTACCGCCAGCATTGGTTGATGTTGTGGTGGTGCCCGGTGCAAGGTGCTAGGGCGGGCGGCTTGCGGCGGCTCCCCCACAAGGCTGCTGGGGCGGCTTGTGTGGGGTGTCCTTGTGCGGCTGCCAGGGCGGAAGCCTTGACCGTACATCGGTTGCCGGCACCCCCATGGCCGACGGGGTGATCCGTTCGGCCTTCGTATGGTGTGATGGGCTACGACGGTGGCCGTGGTTATGGCATCCCAGTCAGATCCATCGCGGTGTGGCTTTGGCCAGTCGGAAACACGAGATGGGACCCGTATGGGGTGGCTGGAGCCTCTCTACCAGCATTTCGGTGGCGCCGTATGTCTACATGGCAAGGATGTGTTACGATCCAATCAAAAGTGAGATCAAGGTGCAGCGACTCTCGGTGAAAATTTTACCGACACCAGTCATGGTGGACGGTTACGGCATCGCTGACGTCATTTCATTAGGGAATCAACATTGTAGGTTGTGTTACCACGCTTGGGATGTGCCGAGGGAAACCCTAGTTCTCGGTCACCCACATCAGAGAATGACGGATCTTCGGTGCCGTGCTCCCTCTTGGGGCATCGTTTTAGAGCAGGTGCGGGCTAGAGGTGACAAGAGGTGGAGCGGTGTTGCATCTTCAGCATTGACGACAGTGGGTCTCAACGGCATGGTGTAGTGTGGTCTCCGTATTAGACGCGTGTTAACGAGCATGCGCAAGAGGGTGGCGTTGTCTGGCATCATGGTGGGGGCGACGACAAAAGAGTCTGACAAGGTCAATGCATTGATCACTCCTGAAGATGAGACGGCGAAATATGGTGGTTGCAGAATATAAAGCATGCACATAAGGTGCGTGTTTTGGGTCTGCTAGACAGGTTGGTGCTCCCGGTTAGCCGGCGAGCAGCTTGGTGAGGCCACCAGATTACTTGTGTGTGTTGGTGCGAGGTCAGTGGACATCTCAATTTTGTAAGGATGATGGCAGTGCTCGTCGGAAGGTGGCTTTGCGTTCATTCATGTATTTGTTTTATAAGGCTTTGTTGAATAATATAATAAGGATGTCTCGATTAGATGCAGGAGGTTATCCTCCTTTCTGTAAAAACAGCCTCAATAACAAAGGTAAAACAATGTTCCTGCTCCCCAATGATTAAGTTTCCCGTCTATTTTACGCCCATGAGTGCCCAACATTGGGCCTCGCTCTTAATATTGACAAGGATACATGAAAGCCCATAGGGTGGACTTATTCCTAAGGGAAACGTTTAAAGCCATTGGACATGCTGAGACTCCGCCGGTCACCTCCACGCTGGCAACAAGCCCATGCACCACCTCTTAAGTCTCTTATCCCCCACGAGGCGCTCCGCCATCCATTTCCTTTCCTTATTCCCTCGCCCGCATTCTTCCCATGTGGCCTCCCAAATAATGTTCTCGCTGGTGATGACCGACGTCGATCTCACGCCATCCATCCCTCCCCGCGTTAATCTCCCCTACATATGGGCACCCACCACCGCACGCGGCAAGGAGGGACACTACTAGGAAAAAGGCTAGCAGCAGCGCGGGTTTTAGGTGTATCAGTAGCGCGGGGAGTGGCGCTACTAATAAGGCGCTACAGCTAACACATAGCAGTAGCGCGTGCTCACTGGCGCTACTGCTACACAAGTGTAGCAGCAGCGCCGTTAGTGGAAGCTCACTACTGCTAGTAGCTCTAGCGCGCTTTGCCTGGACGCGCTACTGCTATCGCGGTGCTGTTGCTAACTTTTATACACTCGCTACTGCTAATTTAAGTAGTTTTTTTCAACATATTTGTTTTGTATTTGAACATGCTTTATAGAAGAATCTTTAGCACATAGAAATGTCATCATGATACACATACAAATGCCTGTGAGACCACAAATGTAATCATAGCATATACATACAAATAGTCTCATCATAATCATCATCCAACACAAAGTGGTATCTTGTCATCATCTCGAAAATAGCGATACATGCAAGTCTCGAATACTTGCAACTACAACAATGTCATCCATCTAAATAAAGGTATACGCAAGAAGAGCTATCACTATGAGTGAGAGCGGAACTACGTAGTACATGAGGTGGCGGTTACGAGTCCTCTCTCGCGCTAGCGTGAACTCAAGTAACTAGCTTCTCCTTCTTGTCTGCTTTTGAAGCCTTTATGGCTGGCGCCCGTGAACCCATTCACTTGCGCCTGACACTCATGCCACTCGTTGTACACCCCCGGAACCTTCCCTTTGTACACGACATAGCAATTCCATCTCGCCATCAAGAAACTAGGTACCTGTTAGAGATGCATGTTCATGAAGAGGATGTACAATCATATATATGCAACAAAATATACTAGCGCAACACCGAAAAAGAAAGGGTTAGCAACTAGATGCAACATACAGTACGCAAATTAATTAACTAGAGGTACGCAGGTCATCGTACGCAAACTAACAAAGTAGCGTTACACAAGTTCGGCAGGGACCGTGGACATCACAAAGTTTCATCGCTACAAAAAGTATACAAGTTCAACCGACACATATCACCATCATCGGAATCATAAATCACTAGAAGTTCCATCCTTCCATATCATCGAGGATGAACCCTAGCTTCTTGAATGGCGTGAGGTCTAGACATTGCATGCCTATGCGAGTTCGGACGTCAGCTCGCGATATAGGGCCGTGGTGGAACGTCCCTTTCTCATCGACGACTTCTTTCATGATGATCGTCGCAATGTCGCTTTGGATGCGAAAGAAGTCATCTCTAAGTTTATAATCCGCTTCTCCATGAGATTCTAGCCACTTGTGGATATGATCATCATTTCTGCTTCTCATGCGAAGCTTTTGGTGATCCGTGTTGAACTGAATTATGAGATGGACGATGTAGAATCCATCCTTCTTGCTTGGTTTTTGGACATGGATGCAGGAGAAGTTAGTTTTATGCACGAAACCCATTTTCTTGTTCCTTTATTTCCTGATCTGCATGTGACCACCTCTAAAGCTGAAGCCTTGGAGAGCATCATCTAGAATATTCATTATGTGGGTGTAGTCTTTTTTCTCGTAGTCTCTGGAAGGGTCAAAATACACGGCGTGGGAGACTTGCGGGTAAAGAACGATAAGGACGGCGTGCTCATTGCTGCGGGGAAAAGACACCTCAAATTATTCCCCATATGAGAGAAAAGGAATGATTGAAATGTACGAAAGGGTTGTCCAGAACTGACTTACTTTGGATGATAAGGCACGATGACAATTTCCCGGTCCTTATTCTGTACCATGAAGTTTTGGAGGTACTCCCTAGCAGTTTCACGCTCAAAGTCGCCAAGACTCAAGAAAGACTCGTGCGTGTAGTACAGATCCGCCACACAGATTTACGAGACTTCTTCACTCTTCATGACGGAGCTCATATGTAGCGCAAAAAGGCGGACGATTGTAAAATCGAGCCGCCTTGTAAGAAACATCTCAAAGATATGGTCAAACCGCAGGAAGAACACCTCCGCGGACCGTGTCTCGACGTAGCACTTCCTCTCAGGCACACGAGCCGCGTATGTCGGATATCCTGGATCCTTTGAGGCTAGTAGGCTTTTCTCAGTCGACAACACATGGTCGTGTAGTCTCCTGAGATCCCCTGATAGTGCCTCCAGCGGTTTCGGCGGTAGCATCGGCTCGCCCGTGAGATGGAACATGACCGCACCTTTCACTGGTACACGCTCTTCAGAATGCATCGTCTGGCTGCTATGTGCTCTGGCTTGTTTGGAGGCAGTTATCTTCCCCCATCTCTTCCTCTCCTTTTTCTTGGGCACACCTTCCAGACCCTTCCTTTACCCCTGGCCCAGTGTTCCCGGGCTAAGTACTGTACGACCCTCGCGCCCGGCTAGTTGAGCATGTGTTGAGGCGGCATCTTCAGGCGTGTCCTGTGAGGATTTCATGAAGAGAGACTTTTTGCAATCCCTGCTATGACCCTGCCCGGGCATATCATCCATATCCTCATTAGCAAGCTGATAGCCCGATTCGTCATATGGTTGACTCATCATATCTATGTCACAGTCATACGCGTTTGTATTGAGGAAATCCATAGGGTCGACCTCCGTCTCATCATCCATTCTCTGTTCTACAGGAGAAATTACATCAGCCAGTACTATTGCACCACCTTCATCATGTCGTCCGCCGCTCTCACCCGGCACTACAGGAGCTGGTAATTGCGTAGGCGGGGTGGTGGTTTCCGCACATGCTTGTTGATGTGTGGTTATTGGTGTGCTCTCGGCTGGCTCCAGATGAATAAGATTCTTCGGCCATAGCAGCACCCAACCCTTGCAGCTTCCAATCCGCGGCGGGGTCTCGTCGTCCGCTCCCACATGCTGTACTGGAGGAGGCAAATCCTCGTGCCTCGATTTCACACTGGTCAAGCTAACCCTGAAGTGCCCAGCGGGGAGTGGCTGGTTGTGGAACGTGGGTTGCGAGGGGTCCATTATCATCCCCTTTCCCACATCCATCTTCTGGCCTTTGATCAAGTAGAGTATGGTGCACGGGGTTTCTTTCGCCTGCAAACACATATATCTGTGGCGTAAAACAACCGAAAGGCAACAAAAATGGAATATTATATATATATGTGTGTGTGTGTGTGTGTGTGTGTGTGTGTGTGTGTTGGTGCGACATGTAATTACCGTGACGGCGTCGAGCTCAGCCAAAGACGAAGGCCCACCTAGCGCGCCTGAGACTGAGGACGGGCTGCTATGAGCGGGAGCGACTGCGGGAGGAGGCCCGGTTGCATGAGCAAGTGATGGTGCGATGGTGTTGTTGTTCATGGAGTTGCTCCCGACGAAACTGGGCAACGCGAAATCATGTACCGTCTTGTCTGGATTTTCCTTCGTCCAGTTGATGATAACTCGAACCTAGTTAGTAGTGAAATCATTTCTGCAGGCAGTTACAACTGCATTGACTGCCTGCTGTAGCAACTCATTATTGTCCTCGGCTGCTTTTTTCGCATCCTCAGCTGCTTTTTTCTCGACCGAAAGCTTCACCTTCGCGTCGATGTCCGCCTGACTAAACTTCTTTTTCTTCTTCTTGGCCTCCGGGCCCTCATTGTAAAACACCTTCCACGTGGCGCCGTCTCCAGAGCCGTGCACACGACCATATTGTGGCCGCTGGCCCAAAGGGAGTCCCTTAAGTTCGTTCAAGGCCCGGTTGAGAGGGGTGTCCCACTTGGGCCTCATCGGAGTAGTAGGGCTTTCGGCTGCAAGCTGGTGTTGCTTCTCTAGTAGTCTAATCAATTTCCTCGTGATCTTGTTTGTGTAAAAAACCTTTTTCTCCTTGTCCCACTTGTAGCGGGCCCTGATGAAGTCACGCTCCAAGGGGTTGGTGAACTTCGCGAAGGGGTCTGGGAGACCCGCAGCTTCAGGTTACACGTCCTCCTTATCCCATATGGGCCTTTTACCGAGGTAGCCACAGCTTCCGAGGCGATGCTTCCCCGTGTTCCTTTGCTGAAGGCTCTTGAATTTTGTAGCCTTAGCCTTGGCTGCCTCGGTAGCGCAAGTGTCCTTGAACTTTTCGAACTCCTCTTCCGTAAGTGTCGGATTTTCCTCCAGAATCTTGGATAGGGGTTCATCAGCCTCAATAGCTCGTTTCACCCTCCCTTTCCAAGAGGCCAAATCATTGCTAAACATGCCCATGGCGTGATTGTTAATCTTTTTCATCTTCGGATCATCCCACGGTTGTTCTATGTTATCATCCCGGTCGGGGAACTTGAATCTCTTGTGCAACTTCGTTAGGAGCAACTGCGTCAAATGTTCTTTACTCCTTAAGTCATCGTCGTTGATGCTCGCGCATTCCCGTAGGATGCATCCTACTTGGTTCCCATAGCACTTGCGAGGTTCTTCCGGCTCTAACGGCTCAAACTTGCCAGGTGCCATCTTTGTGATCACAAGTCGTCCAATCCCTAGTTTGTTTCCTCTTTTAGGTAGCGGCATCGGGGTCGGTACCTTCACCGCCGGTATCTTCCCCGCCGGTACCTTCCCCACCGATCTCGGCGCCGCCATCGGTGCCGGCACCGTCGGTGTCGATGTCGGCGTCAGTACCATCATCGAGGCCTACCTACAAACCTTGCTTAGCAGTCAAATAGTTGAGGTACTCTTATTCACCCTCATAATCCATCTCGTCTGCATCTTGGTCAGAAGGCCCAGTTTCTTCGTTGTTCGACATGTTTCTTATGATTAAGTGTCCTCATTTATTTCTAAAAGTATGAATAAATGAGAAATGACATAAAAATAAATCTACGTGCCAGCACTCGATATGCCAACTATGTAGCACAAATCATGCCTTTATTCATGGGAAATTTCGGCATGACCTTTGCTAAAAAATGGACATATCGAGCGCCTAAAATTCACCGGACCGGAAATGAATCAACATTCCGGCGTAACATAGGCCACTCGGATCATTTTCCAAACATGACATGTCCAAAACATGACATATCCACATATCACATGTCCAGTTCAAATTTGCATATAAATTCAGCTGATTTTGAAACCTAGCTAAATTCATAACTAAATAGATAACCTAATTAACATACTGCCCTAACTAAAACCTAAGTAAATTAACCGAGGAACCCTAGCAGAGAGAGAGTGCGGGGGTTTACAGAGGGTGCAGGGGCGAGGAGGCAGGCCCGACGACGGCCGAGGTTGGGAGGGGAGGAAGTAGAGGAGGGAGGCGAGGGCCGACGGGTCGGGGGCGAGCGCGCCGG
>NC_041386.1:676866324-676909222 GCF_002162155.2 Triticum dicoccoides | reverse complement strand
CATCATTTGACCGATAACATACGGTTCCTCAGCGCTGACGTTTTCGTTTTTGAGTCAGCTTCTTTCCCTTCTTGTTCGTTGAAGAATAATTGAGCCCCTCATTGTGACTTTGCCTTTTTCATGGAGTACGATTTTTCTTAGGTAATGTAGTATTGATTCTTCTTTTGACGTATACTTCATCATCATCGTCATCTTTCCTCATTGGGTTGTCGTACTGATCATAGTCTTCCTCGTTGGCGACTATATCCATTTCAATGATGTTCCTTTTGCCTCTCCTCACGACAACACGACTGGGATTGCATGGGTCGGTTATGAAGAAGCATTGTGTCACGTGCTTAGCGTGTACCCATGGCTCGTTTTTTGCGATAGCGTTCATGGTAGCGCTCTTGGCGTCGGGTATACTCATGGTAGTGAAAATCTGGTTTTCTCTTTCGACATTCTTTGCCCATCTGACACGGAACATCATCGTGTTGTGCAGTCCAGAGTAGTCAAGCTCCCACATCTCCTCGTCCCTTCCATAAAATCGTTCAGTTGCGCCGTTGTCGCTGCCGGTCATGCATTCCATCGTCACCCCTGAGTTCTGATCATCACTATCCATATCTTTGTCCTCCGTGTAGAACGTGTATCCATTGATATCATATGCCTGATAGGTTACGAGGTTGGGCGAGGGGCCATGTGCTAAGGCGTATATGAGCAATCCATCCTTAGAGCCCTCCTTCGGGGGATTAGCAATAATATGCTCTTTGAACCAATGCAGGAAAGTGGAGTTGTGCTCTCTAGTAACTTCGGCGTTCGTCCTGCATACCCCCCGGTCAAGATACTTCTTTGCGATAATTTCTTTGTGCAGTGCCACGAAAGGATCTACCTCGTCTAGGTGTTGTAGCACTAACAAGTTTACTCTGTCAAAGTCGATGCGTCGATCTGAGTATGCCACATGCAGTTCCCTGCGACCGTTGCAGTGACCATCTCCTTCGAGCCTCCCATCGTGCTTGTTAACGGGCAAACCAACACTAACACCAGGCGGCTGGTCTGCGCCATATAGAAAATTCTCACAGAAAGAGATGCACTCTTGTGTCAAATAGCCCTGGACGATGCTTCCATCCGGACAGGACATGTTATGAACGAATCCTTTGATGATCCCATTCATCCTCTCAAACGGCATCATGTTGTGCAGGAATGACGGCCCCAGGTCTATTATGTCAACCACAATATGGACACACAGATGCACCATCACGTCAAAGAACGCGGGCAGGAAGTACATCTCAAGCTCATTCAGTATCACAATGATCTCTTCCTGTAGCCTTCGGAGTTTCTTCACACTGATCGACTTTCGAGAGATGACGTCGAAAAAGTTGCAGAGACCAATAAGCGTGTCACGGACGTGCTTGTCCATTATCCCTCTAAGGGCAACAGGTAGTATCTGCGTCATCATCACATGACAGTCATGAGACTTTATCCCGCTGAACCTTTTCTTGTCTGTGTCTAGATATCTGCTTATCTTGCCACAGTAACCGGAACTAACTTTGACTCTGGTAAGGCACTTAAAGAATTGATTGATCTCAGCCTGACTTAAGGTGAAGCAAGAAGGGGGGCAATAATCCTCTTTCTTTATTTTCTTGCCCTTCTTCTCCCATGCCTCTGTATCCGTCTCTGTCTCGTCTGACATTTTACGGGGCGGCATATGCAGATCTTCCCTGATTTTCAAATCTTGCAAGTCTTTTCTTGCCTTCGGCCCATCCTTGGTCTTATCCGTCATGTTCATCAGTGTTGCGAGCAAGCTCTCAAGGACATTCTTACAGATATGCATTTGATCAAGGCAATGAGGTGTATCGAGTTTGTGCCAGTACTCCAAGTCCCAGAACACAGACCTCATCTTCCATACCTTCAGCAGCGGCTCCGGCGCCTTTCTCATCGTCTTTCCCGGCGCTGGGCAATCCTTCCAGTTTTTCAACAGCTCATCGATTTCGGCACCGCTCCGCTTACGTGGAGGTCCTCGATGCTCAGCGTGACCATTGAATAGATCTCCACGGTTTCTCCACAGGTCGTCCTGTTCAAGCCATCTTCGATGCCCCGTGTACACGATTTTCCCAGACCCGCCATCTTTCCTTGACGTTAGCTGCTGAGACGTCGTATCATCCATGCACCGCGTGTATCCGCAATATACATGGCACACCTGGCCTGCCACATATCCGTAACCGAGATAGTCGTGCACTGTCGTGATCAGCGTGGCTCTCATGTTGAAATACTCGCCTTTGCTGGCGTCCCATGTCTTGGCCGGTGTTTTTCATAACGTGTCTAACTCCTCTTGAAGTAGCCCTAGATACAAATTAATATTATTTCCTGGTTGTTTCGGTCCTTGAATAAGCATGCGCATGCGCATGTACTTCGATTTCATGCACAACCAGGGGGGAGGTTGTACATCCATACAAACACGGGCCATGTGCTATGGTTGGTGTTCTGGTTGCCAAACGGATTCATGCCATCGGTACACGCGCCGAGCACGATGTTCCTTGCATCACATTCAAAATACCGATAGAAGTTGTTCAATGCTCTCCACTGGCTTCCATCCTTCACGTGTCTCAGCTTCGGATCATCTCCATCGTCGGGCTTCTTCCTCTCCACGTGCCAGCGCATTAGCTTTGCTTCCTTGGGATCTACAAAATACCTCTGGAGACGGGGAGTGATCGGTAAGTACCATACAACTTTCTGGGGACATTTCTTCCCGGCCTTCTTGTATCGAGAAGCATTGCACACCGGACAGCTTGTTTTTTCCGCGTGCTCCTTCTAAAATTATGCAATCGTTGATGCATGCATGGTATCTAACGTGTGGCAGATCAAGAGGGCACACGATCTTCTTGGCCTCATCAACACTAGTAGGACATAGATTACCCGCAGGAAGAACATCCTTTAGGTACTTGAGATGCTCATCGAGGCTAGTGTCGGTCCATTTGTTTTTAGCCTTCGTCTTCAGGAGTTGGAGCGTGAAACTCAAGCGGGTCACCTCGGGATTGCAACCATCATACAATGGATTGTTCGAGTCTACCACCAGTTGCTCCAGCTTAGCCTCCTCTCTAGAAGCAGCTCTCTCAGTACTCGTCTCCTTGCGAAGCAATGCTTGAACATGCGGGTCCCGCACGATTGAACTTAGTACCGACGAACTCTGCTGCGTGGAGTCCATGTCGTTCTCTCCGCCGCCATGTCCGGCCCCTTCTCCTCCGCCATGTCCGGCCCCTTCTCCACCGCCATGTCCGGCCTCTTCCCCGCCGCCATTATCGATCATCTCTTCGTCTTGCCCCGTGTCATCATTGTCTGCCCCGTCGGCATCCTCAACATCATCATCCTCATCTTCAGTTATCCACCGAGTATAGCCATCCATGAAACCAGTCATGAGCAGGTGCGCTTCGAAACGACCATCGTCATAGGGGTCGAGCCAAACTATTCCTTTGCATTTTCGACACGGACATAAAACCCCTGTCAGGTTATTTTCTTTCATGTCCTGCACCGCCGACCGCAACCACCTGTTCACCATCGTTCCACTGACCATCATGAACGTCTGCACGGTAATAATAAAACAAATTGATTATAAAAATACATGCATGCATCAAAGTCATACAAAAATTCGGCATGACCTTCCCTAAAAATAGGACATATATGGATCAAGAGTTTGCCCGGAATTCGCCGAAACGGAAATAAATCGACATTTCGGCAAAACATAGGCAACTCAAAAGCACAATTTGGCGTCAACTCATGCCACACACACAATTTCCACAAACATATCACGCACACATAAACATATTTCCATTTTGCAAAAGCATGAAATTTTCATCACCTCTATCTCGAGATCGAGCACACGGTGGAGATGATGTTGTAGGGAGATCAAAAGTGCACAAAGCTCTTCTTGACAAAGATAGATCTAGTTAGGGGGCAAATAGGTCACTTAACTAAATCTTACATCTACGTAGCTACCTAATTTGGGAGGGGACAACTTCAACTAGTGGAGGGGAAGGAAAAAGAGAAAGGAGATGCATTAATGGAGGTGGTGTAGTTAGGTAGGAGTAATGAAGAGAGAGAAAGGTAGATAGAAGAGAGAGAGTAATGGGGGAGAAGTATTGAGGAAGAAGAAGAGTGAGAGTGGGAGGTAGGGGAAAGGGAAGAGAGGAGGGGGAGGGGGGACGGTGGGGAAAAGGTGGTGGGTTGGTGCAGATTAGTAGTAGCGCGGGTCGTAAAACGCGCTGCTGATAAGAAAGTAGCAGCAGCGCGCTTTCGGCAGAAGCGCTACTGCTAAGTGGGATAAAAAGTGTGTCCAATTTAAAAATTAGCAGCAGCGAGCTCAGAAAAACCGCGCTACTACTACAGCTTTAGCAGTTGCGCGGCTAGCGGAACCGCGCTGCTACTAAATGGAGTTTGGGGGGCACTGTCGGTCGATATTTGTAGCAGCGCGGGTTACACAGAGCGCGCTACTGCTAAACACTTGTCAGTAGCGGGTTTTCCGCACCCGCGCTGCTGCTAATTAGCAGCAACGCTCCTTTTTGAGCCACGCTTCTGCTAAGATTATGTGTATAGGGTTTTCCCTAGTAGTGGGAGGCCATGGCTTGTGTTGATGATGAGGTGTTGTGTTGGGGACCGGCCGGGGGATTTGCTTTCGACTGGTGAGGATGGTAATGGGTGGTGACAACGGTGGCCGCCATGAATTTTTAATGCATAATTTTTTTGCTGCAACCTTCTTTTGACTTTGCTGCAAATTAACAGGATGGTGGCCTTGTCGCCGCCATGATGTTTTGCTACATCAATTATTTTTCTTTAACTAGCATTTGTATTTGCAGCATAGGCTATGGTGATACTGGGGTCGCTATGAACGGCGGGTGCCATGTGTTTTTTTGCTGGACCCAGAAATCGTTATTGCTAAAACCAGCTTATGAAGAGCTGGAACCGATGAGATTATTTTTGTTTGTGACTGTCGGCGGCGGTGCATTTTTGCTGGAACGGTGATATTTTTTTGGCTGGAATAGTTTTTGGTTTTTGCTACCACCAGCGGAACCCCCCTTTTAGTTGCTAAGCTTTTTTAGACGAACACGGTGGTGGAAACCGACATCGGAGGTGAGAGGAGACGTTGATGGCATGGGGGCGGGGGGGACTTGAAACCATGACGCCCACATGTTAGAACCAACTAACGAAGTGATGCAAACAGTAGACGTTGGATTTCGATCTTCACAGGTAGTCGTGCTATAATCCCGACGGCCGCGCGGTGGCACACGTGACAATGCTGCAACACGAAGACAAGGATGCGAGGAGGCGGTCAGCGTGGGCGGGGTCGGCACTCTCTTCCTCTCCATTTCTGCCATGCAGGAGGTTGATGAAGGGGAAGGACGGGGGACAGATCTGACGGCTATGCACGTACAGATCGACCAACTCTGTGCTGACTGGCCGAAAGTATGCGCCGGCCGGCCGGCACCTATCGCTGGACTATTCCTGAAGATTATTTCATCAAAGCTCTTTTTGATCGTAGCCCGTGATGAATATGTGTCGTCCATTCAGGAAATTTAAGGGTTGTGATTGATCTACACTATCGTAGTTAGCCAAGAAGCATCGCCAATAGTAGAACTGTTACTATCTGCTCAATGCACAATAGTATATGTGCTATGAGGGCGTTTTAGGGAAACAAAATTTAGCACACCAATCCCATCGTCCCCATCCACCCAGCTCATTCGTTCTTTGATTTCCTTCACGCATGCAGAACCCATCGGCTAGGGTTTTACCGGAGCAACTACAATTACTGACACTCCTAAATAGTACACATCCACATATAGTCCGGAATATTACCGTAGCAACTACACATTTTTACGCAACTAATTAGTTGACATCTAAATAAAATGCTCACCGAAACCGGAACGAGAAAATAAAATGCTCACCACGACCACCTAAATATTTACGTTTACTACTGGAGCAAATAATATTCATATAGTCCGGAATATTACCAGAGCAACTACACATTTTTACGCAACTAATTAGTTGACATCCAAATAAAATGCTCACCGAAACCGGAATGGGAAAATAAAATGCTCACCACGACCACCTAAATATTTACGTTTACTACTGAAGCAAATAACAATAATTGCACGCAACTTCGAAAAATAAATGTTTGCTGAAATATACCCTTGAAGCGTGCGCGCGAACGACGAACGTCGGCCTTCAATCACCGGAACCGGAGCCGGAAACTCCACCGAACTCCCGCAGCTTCACCTCCACCACCACCTCCACCTCTACCGCCGCCACAACCTCCGCCACCGCCTCCACAACCTCCACAAATGAGCTGAAAAAATGCTCCAACAAAATCCTCACCACGACCACCACAAGCTACCCCATCAGTAGATCGAGGTGTCTTTTGGCTCCCCTAACTAAGTAGAACCCATTCACGGTGCCTAATCCGCAAAAAAACCGGGTCATTTTGGTGTATTAATTGAAGCTATTTCGTGTTGGAGAGAGTAGGAAGGAAGAAGAACAGAGAGATGTTGTGTTGCGTGAGGTGGGGAAGGAAAGGAGAAGGAGAAGGGAAATAAAAAGGAGGCAGCGCTGCGGGCCCGCTCCCTGTTGGCCTGCAGCTGGCCGATCAGTCGGCAGCTGGCCGACTGGGGCGCCCGTGACCCAGCCCGCGCCGACAGCCAGCGGAGCGACGTGGCCCGGCCAATAGTCGGCCCGCACGTGGCCGATTGACAGCCTGTCGGCCCGCAGTAGGCTGATAAGGCCCTGTCCGCCTGCTGTGGGCTGACTAGGCGTACTCGGCCTGTTGCAAGCTGATTGGATAATATTATTGAAAATAAATTTACCAGTGTAATATTTGTGCAAATTAATAAAAAAATGTATTATTTAAAAAAATTTAGCTAATATGCTTAGGTCAAGCAGCAATACATGATACACGGCAGATGAGAATGATGTATCCCATAATGACCCGTGAGAATCAGTCAACAAAATACATTCCCCCAATCAGAGAGAAGATTGTAATTTGTACCATCCTCACGGTGTAGTGACCATCCTCATGTCTGACTCAAGTTCAGAGGAAGTAGAAGGAAAAGGGGATTTACAGCGCTTGTACCTCGTGTGTTTGTCTCCTGAAGTGAGCACACTGGGGAGAATGGATGTCTCTCCTTCCCGCTAGAAATATATCGCCGTTGCCAGAGATCTCTTTGGTCGGTTGCAAAAATTGGATCCGAGCCATAGATAGAGGTGCTAATAACCAGAGGGTTCCAGCGGCATCTACACACCGTCTCTTCTTCACTGCTGCTTTTTCTTCCCCATCAGCGAGCACCGTAGCATCAAAGGAAGCTACCGCAAAACCATGAGCCTCTGCTTTCTGCCGCTGGGAGCCTGGGAGGGTCGATGTTGTGCGAACAGTTATGGAGCATGGGAGGACGTAGAGGATGGCGTACGACGGTCGGGTATAGGTTTTAGAGAGGGCATGCGGCACTGTGAGGAGGCCGCCGCCGCCGCTGCTATCCATCACCTGGAGAGGCATGTGAGCCTCGCGTGCTCCCCTGCCCCACGCGGACATCAACTGTCTATTCACGATCGAAGGCTACAATGCATCACTGAATTAGAGGGCCTCCAGGTCGCTCTTCGGAGCAGCAGCCCGTTTAGTGTTGGGCCGGCCGAGACGCATGAGGCGTACTGGTAAAAAGGTTGCGGGCCACGCGCAATGAAACGACGGGGCGATCCACAACGTTGAATGAGCTAATCGAACGGGTTTACAGTGCCAAATCGCTGTGGAAGGACCTAGGTGGCTGCGTTTTACTGTTTTTCAATATATATTGCTTTCCCAATAGGAACGTGTAATGATTGTAAAGCAGGGTAAATCATACTCATTTCAAACAAGGATATCCGTAAGTCATTAAGTAACATAATTTACTAGAACAAGTACTTCACAATATTTAAGTCACAAGTGCTATCGAAAACCCAAACATCCAATAGTTAGGAGATGGAGCATTTTCTGGAGCAGATCACTATTTTGACATACTTTTGTCTAATAGTCGGAAAGAGTCTAGTATATCACAAACTCAACAACTATCGTTGGTAGAAAAGTTACAAATCGGGAAAATAATTATTTCATTTTACCCCCTCTTTGCAATGTAATAATTCCTTATCATTTTCATAGTGTGGTAGTCTAGTAATCTAGGGATGCGTGCTTGAGTTGCTTCCCTCAAAGGTTGTCCCATTGTGGTGGGAAAATGCATTGCAGCTCTCGGGTGCCACACACCCCTATATGAAAATACCATTAAGGGAAATATCAGGAAAATTCGAAAAATTCTGAAATTTTGGGATATGAAACATGATTGCCCGTTGTACACCCGTGTTTATTTTCGTGGGAAATGAGTGACGTGGTATCCGCGGCGTAGGAATTAAGGTCTGATATACGTTACGTTCAGTTTTTTCTCCTACACGTACGATTTTTTTGTCTTTTTACTGGCATTACCACGGGCACCCATTCCCCACTAAACTGAACACATGCGTACAACGGGCACTCAGGTTTCATATCCCAATATTTAAGATTTTTTTATTTTTCTAATGTGTTTTTTTATTGCTTTTTCCATATAGTGGTGTGTGGCACCCGAGAGCCATAAATCCTCATCCCATTGTGGTGTTCATTTTATTAGTTGTGTTTTACGTAACAAGTACTCCCTCATAGATTCCACTATAAAGACTACATTCGGATGTATATAGACGTCTTTAAGAGTATATGTTCACTCATTTTGCTTCGTATGTAGTCTATAGTGGAATCTTCAGAAAGACTTATATTTATGAATGGAGGGAGTAGAAGACATTTTGAAACTTATGGTTTAAATATGAGAGCATGACCCAGCCCCTTGATTTTGATGTACAATCTATTGTTGGCCCGGAGATATGAATTACTATTTTAAGCAAAGATGTTATCATGTGTAACATCAGCACATACTTAAGCAACCAAGTTAACACGTCCCATTTATCTGTATATGGATTTGTACAAGAAGACGTCTATACTGTGTGCGTAATCCTATCACTTAATCACTTGTACAGTCCCATGATACCCCCCTAGATAAATTTCTTAAGATATATGGATAATTCTTGTGGGAAGGCAGAATCATAACCATACTAGACAGAACTGCTGGAAGCATAACGAAAAAATTAGAATGAAATGGACAAGACTGGTGCTCACTTTGAATTGTACCGTAGATAGTCAGGGTTGGCTCAGTGGACGGAGCAGAGCTCTTTGCAGCCATACATTTCTGTTATGGCCTCTGCAATAGCTTAACCTCACCATGCACAGGAGGGGTGAGGTGGAAAATCAACTGAACAAATATGTGTGAATAACTCGTCATTGGCAACACAAACGCTTTCTCTTTCGAACTAAGTTGGTTCGAAAAAGAGAACTTCATTGCCCTAGTAGCAAGAGAATGGGCGAATCCCCTTAGTGGGCGATCTAGTATAGAACGTTGGGAAAACAAGATTAGACACCTAAGTCAATTTTTAAGGGGTTGGGCCAGAAGCGAAAGTGGGATTTAGAAACAAGAAAAAGAAAGACTCATCCAATGGATTGATAGTTTGGACCTGAAAGTAGAATCAAATCTGCTAGATGTGTCGGAACAGGTCGCCAAGTCGGACGCCGAACAAAGCTTGCGAGCTCTTCTTGGAGAAGAAGAATTGAAATGGGCCTTGCGTGCGAAGGTTCTTAAGGTAGTCCAAGGGGATAACGTTACGCAATTTTTCCACATGATTGCGGATGGTAAACATAGAAAAAAGAAAATCATCCAGCTAGAACAGGATGAAGGAACTGTAGTGGAGCATGAGAACCTCAAGTCATATATTTCTAATAACTATAAACAACTATTCAGGCCGCCGGTGGATAATGCGGTGTCCCTGGATGATTTTGTTGTTGGGGATATTCCTCAACTCCGGTAAGATGAAAACGAGATTTTGTCTGCACCGATTACTGAGAAAGAGGTTTTTGATGCAATATCACAAATGAAGCAGAATAAAGCACTGGAACCAGATGGTTTCCCTACGGAATTCTATAAGAAATGTTGGCATATTATAAAGGATGATCTTATGTCTATGTTTCACGATTTCTTCAATGGTCACTTGGAACTCTTTCATCTTTAGCTTTGGTATGTTAACATAGTTGCCAAAGAAAGAAGAAGCAGTTCGCATTGAGCAGTTCAGGCCAATGTGTCTTTTAAATGTGATTTTCAAAATATTCACGAAAGTGGGTACTAATAGACTGACATGGATCGCACACTCCGTGGTGCAACTGAGTCAGACAACTTTCATGCCAGGAAGACATATCCTAGAAGGGGTTGTTGTCTTACATGAAACTCTCCATGGAATTTATTCGAAGAGGCTAGATGGGGTCATCTTCAAAGTGGATTTGAAAAGGCATATGATAAAGTGAAATGGCCTTTCCTTCAGTAGGCAATGCACATGAAGGGTTTTAATGAGACATGGAGGAATCAGGTGGAGTCCCTAGTCCAAGAAGGGAGTGTCGGAGTGAAAGTTAGCAATGATATCGGTCACTATTTTCAGACGCATAAGGGATTGAGACAAGGTGATTCAATGTCTCCTATCTTGTTTAATATAGTGGCGGATATGTTGATCGTTCTTATAGGCCAAGCCAAAGAGAATGGCCAGGTTGGTGGACTCGTTTCACATCTGGTGGATGGGGGAGTGTCCATCTTACAATATGCCGACGACACTATTCTTTTCATGGAGCATGACCTCGCTAAGGCTCGGAATATGAAATTGGTGTTGTGTCTTTTTGAACAGTTATCCGAACTAAAGATAAATTTTCACAAGAGTGAATTGTTCTACTTTGGGAGGCCAAAGAGGAACAAGACACATATAGACAATTGTTCAGACGTGAATTGGGATCTCTGCCCTTTAGTTATCTGGGTATCCCGATTCATCATCGTAAACTTACTAACAAAGAGTGGAAGTGCATCGACGATCGATTTGAAAAGAAACTAAGCTGCTGGAAGAGAAAGCTAATGTCTTATGGAGGTCGATTGGTACTCATTAATTCTGGTCCAATTCCCAGTTCGTTACATATCTGAAAAATTAAGGTTCCCTTGTATATCAAGATTTTCATGTGGTTTGTCCACGAGCAAATGATCCTCACCAAAGATAATTTAATAAAGCGACGTTGGATAGAAAGTGCACGATATTATTTTTTTGATCATGATGAAACAATAAAACACCTATTCATAGATTGCCCTCGTGTGAAATTACTTTGGCGAACGGTTCATATAGACTTTAACATCATTCCTCCAGTTAGCATTGAAGCGTTATTTGCAACGTGGCTAGCTGGAGTAGATCATATTTCGACGTCTCGTATTCGGATGGGAATATGTGCGCTTATTTGAGCTATTTGGAATTACAGGAATTATATGATTTGGAACAGACAACATACTTTAACTTTCTTGCAGGTCATCTTCAGAGCTGCGGTATGGAACCGTACGTGGTCCTTATTCACTCGGACGTACTCTAGAGAGCCTTTGGTTACTGGGTGCAACCGGTGAGAGATGGTAGCACGGGTTATATTCAACCGGTTTGGAAGGGGGTCACATAATAGGATAGGTGTCTAGTGTTCTAGTCTTATTTATCCTGCCGGTTGTGGCAATGCGTTTCCCCTTTTACTTTTGTTTTTTGCTCCGTTTGCAAGCTGTAATGGATCTTAGACTTTGTTTCCTTCGTATTTTTTAATAATATGGCTGCATGCATCGTTCAAATGCAGAAGCCGGGGGTAACCATCCATTTCCAAAAAATAATGTCCCAGCCGAGCGCATGGTGAAAACGTAACCAACGACCTTGCGTGGCTGCCAGAGTGCATGAGCCGAAGACCATCCACCGGAATACTGGATGCATCCAGAAGGGCCGGGGACCGCCTTCCCAGTTCCCACGTTGTCATCAAATTTCTCACGTCATTCCTCTAAAAGCATCTCTAGCTGACCCTTTATACCGTGGACTTTAAAAATGCATTTACAGTTCACGACATTGCCTCGGATACAGGACAAAAACAAACGCAGTAGAACAAAAACTTTAAATTGAACCTGTAAATTTTAAAATAAAAACTTCAGCGAAAATCGAACTACTTCATTAGAACTATTAGCATTCATAGTTACTTGATCATCATACAGAAGTCCTACAGAGTCGATTTTTTACAAACTAGATCGAAGGAGCAACGGCCACCCTAACCCTAATGCCAAAATTTGGCTCACAAGAGCCATTTGGGTGCGGCGGTGACGTTGTGGCGGCAGAGGAGCTCAATCGTCGTCGTCGGAGAAGAGGTCGATGTAGATGTCGTCCTGCGCCTTGCCTTTGTGGCGCCATGCTACCAAGTTTTCGTCGAACTCCTGCACCTTCGCAAGCCCCTGCTCTAGGAGGACTCTGTCGAGGTCGGTGTCCCTTTGACGGCGTTGCTCCACCTCCTCTTCCTCCTTCCGCACACTGCGAGCGAGGATGGCGGCTTTGAAGGCGTCCGCCTCCGCCGGGGAGAGGAAATCCTCCGGCCTGATGACGCCACCGCCCGGCCGCTCCGGGTCCGGCTCCGCCTCCCTCTTCACCATGCGGAGCAGCGGGAGTTCCTTCGGCTCTTTCTTCATCAGCTTGAGCGCCGTACGGAAGCTCGATGCACCGGCAGAGGAGCTGCTCACGCCGGCGGACAGCAGCGCATGCCTGCGGTCGTACTCCTCCATCTCGTTGTGGAGGATTGGTGGCGGTGGCTCAATGCCTTGGTTGAGGTACCTCCAAGCGCTCCGTTTCCTCGCGGCGTCGGCGGCGATGCACCGTGTCCGCTTGGAGTCGGTTCCACCGCGGGCGCCACGACCCGACGACCACATCTTGCGCCACATGGTGGAGTTGGGCGGCGGATTGGAGTCGCCGGCGGCGAGAAATCGAGAGGAGAGAGGAGGGATTGTGGCGGCACAGGGATAAGGTTTGGTTCCGTATATCGGCCGCGAACCCTTAATTATACTGCACGAGCGAGACAGTTTGCGGCCACCATAAAAAAATACAGATCGGCGATTGGTCTTGCCGAAAAAACGAGCTAAACCCGTAGTCGTTGGAAATTTACGGGCCACACGGTTTTAAGGGGTCTGCTAGCTCTAACCTTCACGCGCCCTTTGCTCCTCGTACTTCGCATGCCACCTCACCTTGAACTAATGACGAAACAACTTACAACAGCGACCTAACCATCTCGCTACGGTCGTAGCAATGAGGGTGCCCTGTTCGGCGCAGAAAACATCCTGGAGCGTTTTCCATCCCGCAACAGTCTCTGGTCGCCCAGCTCAATAGGATGGGAGGCATGGGTCCCTACTGGTCTAGCTCGACAGGATGGTAGGCATGGGTCCCTACTGGTCCTGGCTATCGTAGGTCAGTAAACGAGTGATGTCTATTTTAAACTTCATACTTATATAGCTTGTCAGAATTGAACCTTCACATCTGAATCCCTGAAATTGATGCTCTAACTTTAAAAGATGGTTGTTGAATAAAGCCAATCCGATGGTGCAGAGATAGCAAATCTGAGCACTACTGGCCGTTGGATATCATCTACATTCCATCAGATTTTGCCACATGTACAATCTAGAAGAATCCATGGTTGAACTTAAGCATAATGCACAAACCTCAAAACACAAGCACTTCTCTGTTTCTAGAATCTTCCATATCATAATTGCCCAAAAAAATTCTACATGAATTGCCATTATTTGTTTTTACTTTATGCTATACAATGCACAATTTCGTGAATCTTAAAATAGATTAGCTTTCTTTATAAAAATTAATTGATTTTGAATGAGATGAACTATAAGAATTAAACGAACATCTACATCATGCATATATGACTCAAAGCTTACATGCTATAATGTGGTATTTATTTATAATGTGGTCGCTAAATCTCATGCATGCAATGCATGTGTACCTTACTAGTACAGAGATGTGCCTCCGCGAAGTGAAAAACTGTTCGGTGTTGCGCTCGACCACCATTAAGAATATAGCACGTGAACCAACGTGTGGTTGGATGGTTAGAGGGACTATGGTATCCCTAGCCCACCATGGATCAAATCCTGGTGCTCGCATTTATTCCTAAATTTATTTTAGGATTTCCGGTGATGCGTATTCAGTGGAAGGAGATGTTCCCGTCGATGACGAGGTGCCTACAGTGACTTCGTAAATTTCAAAATGATATGCCGGCTCGGTCTTTCGGAGGTGCTCATAGAGATAGGGTGTGCATGTGTGCGTTCGTAGGGTTAAGTGTATGCGCATGTATATGAGCGCTTGTATCTGTACTGTGTTCAAAAAATAAGAATAGAGCACGAGCAGACCTTCTTCTGTCTCCTCGATGATTCCCTTCTGACCGGACCAGATTCCAGTTTATTGGGCTGTCGGCCCATGGAAGCCGAGCGGGTAGCTGGAGGAAGGCACCGAACGCCTTTATTGATTCTCATTTTCGTCCATGAAGCGAGATCTGGGATTGGGAAGTTGGATTCGAGGATTTAGAGCAACTCTAGCAGACCCCGCATCCCGCCGGCCCGCAAAACTCGTTTGCAGTTCGCGCAAAACAACTTTTATGGGCCGACGCGGGTTGGCACAGATGCAGACCCTCCAAACGGATCCGTAAAAAAGTATATTTGCGGAATATGTTTTTTTACGGGTCGGCTTCTGCGGGTTCTGCTCGGGCATCACCACGAAGACCCGCAAACAGAAAAACTGCAAATCTCAAATTTGACATAGGGTTTGGCAAAAAAGTTCAAATTCAAACGACATAAACAGTTTGCTTGCAAATAAAAGCGAAGTTCATTATGCAAAAGAGGGCATGCAAAAGGTTTGCGCCAATGTTCGGCATCATCTTGGGGTCGATCTTCACTCCGCGCCATGAAGTCCATATTGAAGTTCATCGGCGCCACCGAATCCACCTCCGTTGCTTGTTCCAACTCCCGCACCGAAATCATCACTACTAGGAAAATGCTTATAGATAGAAGTTTACCAGTAGCGCATTTTTATGAACCCACGCTACTAGTATTTACCAGTAGCGCTTGGCAAAAAACACGCTACCACTAACATATAACAACAACGTTTGTTTGCTTGGGCCGCGCTACTGTTACTTTGGCCACAGGGGAAAAACAGTAGCCCACTTAGCTGTAGCGTTTGTTCTGAACGGGCGCTACAGTTGGTGGGCTTAGCAGTAGCACCGGCCTCTAACCAGCGTTACTACTATAGCAAAAGAAAACCGGCCCGAGCGCCCCCGCACCCCCTCACTCTCACAATCGATCCCCTCCGCCCGACGACGCCGCCACGGTTAGGGTTCGTCCCCGGCCGCCTCACCCCCGTCGATGGTGCCGTGCGCCGCTGAGGGAGTCCTGGATTAGGGGGTGTCCGGATGGCCGGACTATGACCTTTGGCCGGACTCCCGGACTATGAAGATACAAGATTGAAGACTCCGTCCCGTGTCCGTATGGGACTTTCCTTGGCGTGGAAGGCAAGCTTCGCGATACGATATGAAGATCTCCTCCCATTGTAACCGACTCTGTGTAACCCTAGCCCTCTCCGGTGTCTATATAAACCGAAGAGTTTTAGTCCGTAGGACGAACAACAATCATACCATAGGCTAGCTTCTAGGGTTTAGCCTCTCTGATCTCGTGGTAGATCCACTCTTGTACTACCCATACTATCAATATTAATCAAGCAGGAGTAGGGTTTTACCTCCATCGAGAGGGCCCGAACCTGGGTAAAAACATCGTGTCCCTTGTCTCCTGTTACCATCCCCCTAGACGCACAATTCGGGACCCCCTACCCGAGATCCGCCGGTTTTGACACCGACATTGGTGCTTTCATTGAGAGTTCCTCTGTGTCGTCGCCTTTAGGCCCGATGGCTTCTTCGATCTTCAATCACGACGCGGTCCAGGGTGAGACTTTTCTCCCCGGACAGATCTTCATATTCGGCGGCTTCGCACTGCGGGCCAACTCGCTTGGCCATCTGGAGCAGATCGAAAGCTACGCCCCTGGCCATCAGGTCAGGTTCAGAAGTTTAAACTACACGGCCGACATCTGCGGGGACTTGATCTTCGACGGATTCGAGCCACGGCCGAGCACGCCGCACTGTTACGATGGGCATGATATAGCTCTGCCGCTGGACAGCGCCCAAAGCATCGCTCAGGTGCCCGCTCCGACCATTAGCTCGGAGCTGACTGCGCTAGTCGGGGATGGACGGTTGGACGCCACCCCAGGAGCTGCAATCACTACGGCGATAGAGCCGAATACCAGCCTAGTCCTTTGCAAGGCTCGTGACTCCAAGATGCCGGACTCCGTTCCGGACTCCGAATCTTCCGCACCCCTTCCGATCGAACCCAATTGGGCTCCGATCATGGAGTTCACCGCAGCGGACGTCTTTCAGCACTCGCCCTTTGGCGATATCTTGAACTCACTAAAGTCTCTCTCTCTCTGTCAGGAGAGCCCTGGCCGAACTACGGTCAGCATAGTTGGGATACGGACGACGAAGAAATTCGAGGCCCACCCACCACCCACTTCGTAGCAACTGTCGACGATTTAACCGACATGCTCGACTTTGACTCCGAAGACATCGACGGTATGGACGTCGATGAAGGAGACGATCAAGAACCAGCACCTATAGGGAACTGGAAAGCCACCTCGTCATATGACATATACATGGTGGACACCCCCAAAGCAGGGGATGGCGAGGAAAAAACGGAGGATGACCCCTCCAAGAAGCAACCCAAGCGCCGATGTCAGCGGCGCCGCTCTAAGTCCCGCCAAAGCAAAAACGGTGATCCCGGCACCGAAGATAACAACACGCCGGACAGTGCCGAAGATAACCCCCTCCAGCAGGATTCAGTGCAGGAGGACGAAGAAGCCAGCCCTCATGAGAGAGCGGCCGACAGAGAGGCTGAGGACGACAACTATATGCCTCCCTCCGAAGACGAGGCAGGCCTCGACGACGACGAATTCGTCGTGCCAGAGGACCCCATCGAACAAGAGCGTTTCAAACGCAGGCTTATGGCCACGGCAAGCAGCCTCAAGAAAAAACAGCAGCAGCTTAGAGCTGACCAAGACTTGCTAGCCGACAGATGGACCGAAGTCCTGGCGGCCGAGGAGTATAAACTCGAGCGCCCCTCCAAGAGCTACCCAAAGCGCAGGCTGCTACCCCAACTTGAGGAGGAAGCAACTAAACCTACATCACCAGCGTACGACGCGCCCGATCGGCCATCCCGTGGCCGCGACAGAGAGGCCTTCGGGCCATCGACCGAAGCCGCACCCCGGCACCGCTCAAAACATACCAGAGTACTGGGAGACGCAACTGACCTGCAAGACATATTGGAGAACAAGGCAAGGCAAGCAAGATCGATCTACGGATCGCATGGGCGCCCCGCTACACGTGACGCTAGCCGTCATGCCGGACAAGATAAGTACGGCCAGGCCGAATACAACAGACCAAGCTCATCTGAGCTACGTCGTGATATAGCCCAATACAAGGGCGCCGCACACCCACTATGCTTCACAGACGAAGTAATGGATCATCAAATCCTCAAGGGTTTTAAACCCGTGAACATCGAATCATACGATGGCACAACAGATCCGGCGGTTTGGATCGAGGATTATCTCCTTCATATCCACATGGCCCGTGGTGATGATCTACATGCCATCAAATACCTCCCGCTCAAGCTTAAAGCACCAGCTCGACATTGGCTTAACAGCCTGCCAGCAGAGTCAAATAGTTGCTGAGAGGACCTGGAATCCGCATTCCTTGACAACTTCCAGGGCACTTATGTGCGACCACCAGATGCCGATGACCTAATCCACATAATCCAGCAGCCAGAGGAATCGGCCAGGCAATTCTGGACACGGTTCCTAACTAAGAAAAATCAAATAGTCGACTGTCCGGACGTCGAGGCCCTTGCTGCCTTCAGGCACAACATCCGAGACGAATGGCTTGCCCGGCACCTAGGACAGGAAAAGCCGAAATCTATGGCAGCCCTTACGACACTCATGACCCGCTTCTGAGCGGACGAAGACATCTGGCTGGCTCATAGCAATAACATAACCAAGAACCCTGGTAATTCGGATACCAAGGACAGCAATGGCCGGTCACGTCGCAACAAACACAAGTGCCGCATTAACGGCGACAATACTGAGGATACGGCAGTCAACGCCGGATTCAGAGGCTCTAAACCCGGTCAGCAGAAGAAGCCATTCAAAAGAAACCCTCCGGGCCCATCCAATTTAGATCGGATACTCGACCGCTCGTGCCAGATACATGGCACCCCCGAACAACCAGCCAACCACACCAACAGGGATTGTTGGGTGTTCAAGCAGGCAGGCAAGTTAAGTGCCGAAACCAGAGACAAGGAGCTGTGTAGCGATGACGAGGAGGAGCCCCGGCCGCCGAACAACATAGGACAGAAGGGATCCCCCCCGCAAGTGCGGACGGTGAACATGATATACGCAACCCACATCCCCAAAAGGGAGCGGAAGCGTGCTCTCAAGGACGTCTATGCGTTGGAGCCAGTCGCCCCAAAGTTCAACCCATGGTCCTCCTGCCCGATCACTTTTGATCGAAGGGACCACCCCACTAGCATCCATCACGGCGGATTCGCCGCATTGGTCCTAGACCCAATTATCGACGGATTTCACCTCACTAGAGTCCTAATGGACGGTGGCAGCAGCCTGAACCTGCTTTATCAAGATACAGTGCGAAAAATGGGTATCGATCCCTCAAGGATTAAACCCACAAAGACAACCTTTAAAGGCGTCATACCAGGTGTAGAAGCCAGCTGTACAGGCTCGGTTACACTCGATGTCGTCTTTGGATCCCCGGATAATTTCCGAAGCGAAGAGCTAATCTTCGACATAGTCCCATTCCGCAGTGGCTATCACGCCCTGCTCGGACGAACCGCATTTGCAAAATTTAATGCAGTACCGCACTATGCATACCTCAAGCTCAAGATGCCAGGACCTCGCGGAGTCATCACGGTAAATGGAAACACCGAACGCTCTCTCCGAACGGAGGAGCACACGGCGGCCCTGGCGGCAGAAGTACAGAGTAGCCTCTCAAGGCAATCCTCCAACCCAGGTGTCAAACGTCCGGACAACGTCAAGCGAGCCCGAAGTAACCTACAACAAATCCGGCTGGCACGGTCCGAGCAAGCATAGCAGTGCGGCCCCAACCCCAGCCCTCGCAATATGGCGATATCGGTACCACGCGTACATAATTACGCCTTAGAGATACCATGGGCATAAGGGGAGGGGAACAACTACGGCACGCCCAGAATGCGGCTCAACCGCACTAAGGGGCTCCCTATTCCGCCGTTTCTTTTTACACACTTTCAGGACCCAACTATTCGGAAGGCCTGTCCGGCAACACACTCGCCGAACATACGATGCAACAGCCAGGGAGAAAACAAGCTGCGTCAAATGTCCAGGTGGTCTCTATAACGAGCTTAATACCTGTTTTACTTAAAATCCCGCAGCTTGCCCCTGGAGGGGAACATGTCAAATAATCCCATCTCTTGCTTATCGTACTACTTGTATCGTTCTGCTTTTGCAGCAGCCCTTTTTTTAATAAACAATACATAGCTCTTATCTATTATTGTACTGATTTATTTTTCATATATACAAATATGTTCAGTCATGACATTCTGCAACCGTACACTTTGGTACGGCCAATACACCAGGGGCTTAAGCACCCCATAACATGGTGTGAGAAGATCGAACACTCTCATGAGTGCGGCACCCCGAACTTATAGCACTATATGCATCGGCTCCGAATCATGTCTTTGGTCAATAGTTGGGTTTTCCCGGCTCCCATGTTTTGGTACCTTACGTTCCGCAATGTTGGCTAAGGTAGCGCTGGGAGAACTACTGCGATTGTGCCCCAGTTGAGCTGGGTTAACACCTCAGTAGAGAAAGCTAAAACTAATTGTCATGATAGTGCGAGAGACCAGTCGATGTTCGCGAGGTTTTTCGAGTCCTTAAAGACTTATGCCGCATAGAGCGAGGAACCGGACTTATCCGTCCTAGGTGTGGATAGCGCCCCGAACTCGGTCTTCCGAATACTAGGGGCTTCGCCGAAATTTAAAATTATAGAATTCTATGGCCAAGTGAGAGTGATAAAGCATTATAAGTCCGACGGCCTGGTTCATTGTGCTGAGCGCCTCCCTAGATGGACCCAAGAATGGGAACAAGAGCGCTCAGGTTTATCCCGAACACCCCAGCACTCGTGGCATGGGGGTCGAAGCCGACGACTTGCATCTCTTAGATTTGATAAACGGCCGCACAGAAGGTAATATTTTAAATTAACAAGCGTTGCTTAACGCGTATGAACAAAGTTTTCAGCGTACAGGATAACAGATGCGAGTCTACTCAAAAATTACATCTTTGGAGCATTCGTCCGCTATACGGCGAGCACCCTTCAGGACGCCCTTATAATACATCTCGGGTGTGCGATACTCCTTGCCTGGCGGTGGCGCATCCGTCAAAAGCTTCTCAGCGTCCAGCTTGCCCCAGTGCACTTTAGCACGGGCAAGGGCCCGACGGGCACCTTCGATACAAACGGAGCGCTTGACGACCTCAATCCACGGACACGCGTCCACCAGCCGCCGCACCAGACCGAAGTAGCTCCCAGGCACGGCTTCTCCGGGCCACAGCCGAGTTATGAGGCCCTTCATGGCCTGTTCAGTCACCTTGTGGAGCTCGACAAACTGCTTCAGCTGATCGCTTAGGGGAACCGGATGTTCGGCCTCAGCATACTGAGACCATACCACTTTTTCCGTCGAGCTCCCCTCTTCGGCTCGGTAGTATGCGGCGGCATCAGACATGCTACGGGGCAGATCGGCGAATGCTCCTGGAGAGCTCCGGATTCAGGTAAGTAGCAGATAATTAACTTTTATATTCTTGCTTTGCATAAAAAATGCCTTACCCGCCGCTATCTTCTTCATCGCCTCGATCTCCTGGAGGGCCTTCTGGGCTTCGGCCTTAGCGTTTTTGGCACTCTCAAGAGCCAGGGCGAGCTCGGACTCTCGAGTCTTCAAGTCACGCTCCAAACTCTCGTGTTTTTCCACGAGAGCCTGGAGCTCTTGCCGCACCTCCGCCACCCGCGCCTCCTGCTTCTCTCGCTCGGTGCGCTCCAGGGCCACACTGTTTTCGGCCTTGGAGACCGCCTCCTTCAGGGTCGCCACCTCGGCTGTGGCCCCTACAACATTTAAGTTGGTCCTGTCATTATTCGCAACCAAGTATTTCTATATACATTTATATGCGGTATTACATACCCTCCTTGCCCTCGAGCTGCTTCTTGGCACGGCCGAGCTCATTCTCGTACCGCTCGAGATTCTCCTTCAAGGCATTGACCTCCGCAGTCAGTGCTGCAGAGGTCAGCAGCGCAGCCTGCATTCCCATATTGACATATTTTTATTAGACTCCTGCGTATATCTTTTTAGATCCTCAGCTCGGCTTTTCTTTCCGAACACCGAACTGAGCATCAGGGGCTACTGTCTATGTGGTGACATTTTTATACGTTTTTGAACACATACCTCAAAGCCTGTTAACAGGCTTGTACAGGCTTCTGTCAGCCTGCTCTTGGCGGACTGAACCTTCTGAATCACCGCACTCATAACAGTGCGGTGCTCCTCGTCTATGGAGGCGCTGTTAAGCACCTCCAGCAAATTGTCCGGCGTCTCCGGTTGGACGGAGGCCGCCGGCGTCGTAGGCACGCCTTTCTTCTGAAGGCGCCGCCCGCCGGACTCTGGAACCGTTGTTGGTTCCGGAGCGATGTCCGGCCCAGGGCTGGACCTAGATCCCTCCGTGGTTTTCCCCCCTGTGGGTCTGGAGTCCGGGAGGTTGCCTTGTGGCGCCTCCAGGACCACCTCCTCCTGGTTTAGCCCCTTTTGGGACTCCACCTCTGCATCGTCTGTAGGGAGAGGGGAGGAGGCCGTCGGAAGTGAAGCACTATTCACATCCGACGAGTCCAGGGAGCCGCTCGACGAATCGCCGAGCTGAGCACGGGGTGGACTACATAATTGAATTCAGCATCAGAAGGAACCATACATCAGAGGAGCGCCGTAAGTTATTCTGGTGTTCGGATACTTACGATTTTTCTAGGGGCTTGACCCTAGATGGCCATTCCTCCCCGCCGTCTTCGGCATCGGAGGCGCAGTCCGGCAGAAGGGTCCTCCCCTTCTTGGACCCTCCGGCCTTCCTAGTTGGGGCGGCCTTCCTTTTCTTTCCTCCCCTCGTGGGAGGGGGAGAGGCTTCTTCTTCTTCTTCTTCCTCCTCCTCGTCATCGGAGGCGGTGGGTGCTTTGGGGTCGTCAGGCGATGAATCTGATACCACCAGGCGCTGGGAACTCTTTCGGGTCCCCGTGACCTTCTTCTCCGGCATCACGTGAGGTGCCGAAACCAGTAGCTTCGCCAAGCGGGCGTCTGCTGGGCCTTCGGGTAAAGGGGCCGGACAGTCAAACTGTCCGGATGTCCTCTTCCAGTCCTGTCAAAGGAATAGGAGTTTAGATCCTGCATAGAGTCAAACTATGAAATTCGAGTATCCCGTAAGGGACTAAAAGTAAGCTTACTTCAGAGGCTTGGCGCTTGGCACAGAATCCGCGATCCTCGGTAACGGGAGGCGAGACCTCGGAGCTCTTGAAAAGCATCTTCCAGGCGTCCTCGTGCTTTGTTTCGAAGAGCCAGCACAGAGTCTGGTGCTGGGCCGGATCGAACTCCCACAAACTGAAGTCCCGTCGTTGACATGGGAGGATCCGACGGAAGAGCATGACCTGGACTATGTTGACAAGCTTGACCTTCTTGGTCACCAGGTCTCGGACGCAGGTTTGGAGTCCGGTCACCTCTTCCGAATTACCCCATAACAGGCCCGTCTCTTTCCAAGATGTGAGCCGTGTGGGGATGCCAGATCGAAATTTGGGGGCCGCTGCCCATTCAGGGTCATGCGGCTCGGTGATATAGAACCACCCCGATTGCCACCCTTTGATGGTTTCCACGAAGGCGCCCTCGAGCCATGTGACATTGGCCATCTTGCCCACCATGGCTCCTCCGCACTCCGCTTGGCGGCCGCCCACGACCTTCGGCTTGACGCTGAAGATTTTCAGCCATAGGCCAAAGTGAGGCTGGATGCGGAGGAAGGCCTCGCACACGACGATAAACGCCGAGATGTTGAGGATGAAGTTCGGGGCCAGATCGTGGAAATCCAGGCCGTAGTAGAACATGAGCCCCCGGACGAACGGGTGAAGAGGAAAGCCCAGTCCGCAGAGGAAATGGGGGAGAAATACGACCCTCTCATGGGGCCTAGGGGTGGGGATGAGTTGCCCCTCATCTGGAAGCCAGTGCGCGATGTCGTCAAACAAGTATCCGGCCTTCCTCAACTTTTTGATTTGCCCCTCCGTGACGGAGGAGGCCATCCATCTACCTCTCGCTCCGGACATGATTGGAGAAGGTTGAGGTGGGAAGTGCGGGCTTGGGCGTTGGAGCTCGAGCGTGCAGGGACGAATAAGCAAAGGAGGGAGAAGGCGTGAATGGAAAGGGCAGATTCTTATCCCCTTATATGGGCAGCCGAAACTACGAGCCCCCACCGGCCTAATAAAACTCGCTTATCTCCCAAGCGCCGCGGTTAATGGCACGGTTGGGTTACCCACGCCCGTATTGATGAGAATCCCGGAATAAGGGGACATGATCTCTGCTTTGACAAGACGTGCCAAGGAAACCGCCTCGCTAAACGCGCTAAGGTGGAACAGTAAAATGAATAAGAACCTGGCCGTGGCGTGATGTCACGCTGCAGAATACGTCAGCAGATTAGATTGGTGCAAATATTATTCTCTCTACGGTGGCATATGGAACTTATTTTGCAGAGCCGGACACTATCCTAGTGTTCAACGTCTTCTATGAAGTATTCGGAGGAGGAATCCGCCTTGCAATGCCGAAGACAACTTGCGCGCCGGACTCGTCGTCATTGAAGCCTGGTTCAGGGGCTACTGAGGGAGTCCTGGATTAGGGGGTGTCCGGATGGCCGGACTATGACCTTTGGCCGGACTCCCGTACTATGAAGATACAAGATTGAAGACTCTGTCCCGTGTCTGGATGGGACTTTCCTTGGCGTGGAAGGCAAGCTTGGCGATACGATATGAAGATCTCCTCCCATTGTAACCGACTCTGTGTAACCCTAGCCCTCTCCGGTGTCTATACAAATCGGAGAGTTTTAGTCCGTAGGACGAACAAGAATCATACCATAGGTTAGCTTCTAGGTTTTAGCCTCTCTGATCTCGTGGTAGATCCACTCTTGTACTATGCATACCATCTATATTAATCAAGCAGGAGTAGGGTTTTACCTCCATTGAGAGTGCCCGAACCTGGGTAAAAACATTGTGTCCCTTGTCTTCTGTTACCATCCGCCTAGACGCACAGTTCGGGACCCCCTACCCGAGATCCGCCGGTTTTGACACCGACAGCCGCCACCATGCGGAGTCGCCTCTCGCCTCCTCCGACGCTCCAGCCCCGTAAGTCCCCCTCGATCTCCTCCTCCCTGCGCGTGCCACACTAGCTAGGCTCCAATCGATTTGCCGTGGCGGCTCGCCACTCCCCTTGCTGCCCCTACGCGGCGCTCCGCCCCCTCTGTTAATTAGTATCACATATGGATTAATAGGATTAGTATCACATATTGATTAATATGATTAGCATCACATATGCATCTCTAGATTCTACTGTTAATTAGTATCACATATCATCTTATATGTTACTAGATCTTAGGATTTGGCATGCACACTTGAAGTGTTGTTTGTATATGCAGTGTGCTGGCCTTTCATGTTTCCTTGCGTGATTGGGGAGAGAGTAGAGAGAGGGGTTAGGTGAGAGAAGTAGAGGCTTTTTGTTGCTCACCGAAACTTAGGAGAGAGTATAGAGAAGTAGCTAGAGAAGTAGAGGCTTTTAGCACATATAATTGAAACTTGGGTTTCAATTCTTGGCTGCTGCCCCTGGAGGAGTGGTGGCGGCGGCGGTACCTAGTGTTGTAGGTTTAGAGAGGGGGCGTCCTTGTCGTGCCTTTTCCGGAGAGGAGCCACGGGCGGCGTCGGTTGCCGTGTGCCGTTTCGTGTAGATGATAGGCTTCTGCAATGGGAATGATTATCCATCGTCTGTGGTTGCGTGAACGCCTCCACACGCTCAAGTTTGTCGATGGTCACTACTAGGAAAAAGGCTACTAGCAGCGCGGGTAAAATGGCTATAGCAGCGCGGGTACCTGCGCTACTAGTATCGCGCTACAGCTAATAGTTAGTAGTTGCGTGGGGTAAACCCGTGCTACTACTAACATTTTACCCCCACGCCACTCACGCTACTAGTATCTTGAATACTAGTATCTTGAATACTAGTAGCGCTCCATTTCACCCCCACGCCACTACTAACTAATTAGGAATTTTAAAAAATAAAATCCATCAATTCCATTTTATGCATACAATTCTAACAACTAAAACAAGCCCAGATTTGTAATAAACCAGCAGCATTATACATCATTCCAAATCGAAGATTTATAGTGCATACATATCCATACATCTACACTTATTGCCTAGTCACTTATTATCAGCTAGTGCAAACACAGTTGAAAGCAAACAAAAATGCATAAAAACACCAAACATTGGCATTCTATCCCTCCAAATGATTTGCTCCCTCTCCATCCTTGCAATCATCTTCTTCTCCCTTATGTGCTTCTCCCATTTATGAATCCAAGATTTCTGTAAAGAGCAAAGAACAAATTAAATTAAATTTCAGCAGACATATATCCATTCTTACTTGTAATATTACAGATACAGAACTGACAAATGATCTTCATATTAAGCAGATACCACTTTCTAAGGTGCAAACATCTAAGGAAACTTAGTTGGTGCTAATCATGGAAGCGATCAACAACTGTTTATCTTCCTACATCAATTTGGACAGTTAACAGTAAGCAAAGATAGCATTATAATCCAAGCCAACTACGTATATAACTAGAAAAAAATGATGAAAAGAAGAAGACTGTCCAACCAATTGACTACAATTATTGAGGAGCTGCATGGAGAGTGCTAGTATTAAAATCGGGCTTGCAATCTAGTACTACAAACCCTCTACAAAATTCGTATTGAAACTTTTTTTTTAAACAGCCTCTACAAGGCCGTAAACTGGCATACGAAAACAATGCGCTCAGGATACTAACTTTCGGGACAGCAAACTAAAATGATGGCTGCTCTCAAACCATACATCCAAACGACGCAAATAAATACTCTATGGAAAGCTTGGAACTTGCTTTACAAATTTCATATAGAGGCAACTCAAAATTCTGAGAATAACTAACTCGTTTTTCACCTAGAAGCTGGTTGTCCAGATTTGACATTGCAGTTTTTAACTGAACCAGATTTAGTTTACAGCCAGAGATACCCAACGCTCAAGATTTTTGCTAGAAGGCAATCAACACCTCGCAACATCATGGATGGGCTATATCCCTAACTAATTTGGCTAAGCAAAGGAACTAACATAGAGAAGGTCCGACCAGGCACCAAAACCAAATAAGTATAAGCACTGAAATCACCAACGAATTTGCAAATTGGTTCAAGAATCCATCTCCAATTATCAAATCTAATTCTAATCTATGAGCTGCTGACACAGATCCCTAGTTCTTACCTAGCCAGCACCATAGAGAAGAGGGCTGATACGTACCGCTGGTGCTCACCTCAGACGAGAAGAAGCAGGAAAAGGTGCGGCGCGGTCAGCGCCATGGATTCTGACAAGGAACTGGAAAAATATATTCAGTGAGTTGCAAAAGAATTGAAAGGAGCTGCAAATGAACACATGTTTTAACAGCAGGCATGTCATGAATGGGCAAACTAAAGTGCATGGCTTCAGGGATACAAGACTAGTCGGGTGCATAGAGAGATGTTATAAACTTGTTCAGATTGACTAGGATAATTAAGGAATAACAACCAATGGATCTCGCTTGAATGGATGCGAATGAGGGTTAGCTGTTGCATTAAAGCGATGCATCCATAAATCCAATCTAAGAATGTTACAAGTTGCATCATCATCATCATGGCCAAATGATAGAGAAGTGAGATGGATCCATACTCTTGGTCTGGGGAGTCCCACTAACCACCCATGTGTTTGCGGCGATGGACGCTTGCACTGCATCGACAGAAAACAGGACACAAACATGTCAGTAATCCCCATCTGCACCTCCACATGGTAAGCAGAAGCAAGCAGCGAGTATGCAGAGACACCATGAAGGAAATAAATAACAGACCTTTGGAGTTGAGGAACTGGATGACCAGGCCATACAGCACCAACTTGTCGAGAAGTCTCCGGTGATCTGAAAAGGCTTCATCAAAAGAAGGAATGTCTTCGTTTGTCTTAGGGACATGCTGCATTAGCAAAGCGAGTAAGCAACAGAATCTAAGACATAACACTGATCTTCAAGGGAACACATGCAAGTGAATGAAAATCGTGAAAGAATGAGCTTGTTGATCATCGACAGAGAGTTAGAGGTGCAGGTTCTGAACTTCTATTTTCTAGATTAATGCGCAACAAACTCATTATTAGTGTGAAAGGTGGCCCGCCTTAAGAGGGAACGTAGTAAAGTGCAAGAACTATCACACAAAATAGTAAAAATGGAACGTAGCTCAGCACTTGCATTGATAGGAACCGACACATGATCAAACCATGGGCATCCACTAAGTAAGATCGACAATTCTGCATTTAACATATTATCCGGAAATAGTGTCCGGCGTCCTTGAGTAATAACCCAAGAATTCTTATGATTACCTAGCAGGAACTAGCAATCACAACACCTCTAAACTTCAGAGCATGCTCGTTAGTTCATAATTAGGTAATACAAAAAAGGTGGAACTCTGAAGCCCTTGTAACTGTAGAAACCCAAAACTGATGTACTTAACCCCTTCAGGTAGTAAAAATATAATGTAGATCAGTAAAAGTGGAACATGGCTCAGCATTTGCATTGATCAGAACATATATACAATCTACATTCTAGCAATTATAGGAAGAGAGCACTGCTACTTATAGGGACAGGAACCATGTCATTCGGTCTTTTGCCGACTTCACCGTCGAGAGACGAGACATCATCCACGAGCTCAATCGAGCACCCTTGGCCGTCGTCGGCAGCTAGGCCAGGCTTGCCTCATCTGGCCTCCTCCCCTGCAAGCACGACGACTACCACATAATGCGAAGCGAAGGTCATGTAGTTATCTTCTGTTCTCCTTAAGTTTTTGCTTTGTACTAGGCAGTGTGTGTGAAGCACGTTATTTACTTTCTTAGTGTAGCCTGTGATCTAGCACTTGCTTGATTGTTGTGGCTGAAGGTCTCGCTTGTTGTTAGTACCACCTCGACTTGCAGCTTTCCACGCTTCAACCGGCAGCGAAGAGTTGCCGTGGATTACTCAAGCATTAACTGAAGCTGTTGGCAATTTAACTGAAGAAATCGACAGTCCGTTGGGTACAGATAGCATCCTGACAAACGCTCCTAGGGACACAATACCAATATGAATTGCTTGGTTGTTGAGATGCTGGACCTAGGCCTGTCCGAGGGAGAAGTCGTCTCTGAGATGATGTGTGCCTAGTTTTACTAAAAAAAGATGATAGCTATAAAAAGATTGTAAAATTGCCATGTCAGTTGGTGATAATTTGCTTTGTTTTTACACAACTGAAAAAGTAGCATCAATCCAATAGTGAATCAAATCCAAAATCCCAAATCAATTACTATCCCAGGACTACTATCACGGACCAGCATCAATTGACACTAAAATGGGAGGCAGAAGTAGTGGTGAATCGTCATGGTTTTAATGTTTGTACGCTACAAATGCTATCATCAGAAACTAGTGGCAATACCTGGCCGCACACGCATCAGCAGAAGTAGTGGCTGCCATGACGCGAGACTTCGCCGACGCCTGGGCTGGGCAGTCCGTGCATCAAGCTCCGCATCGGCGAGAAAACAAACCAGAGCGCAGCACGTCGGCGTCCTGATGTTGCCCGCACCATCCCTGCGTCGGCATCCGCGACCACCACCCGCGGCGTCAGAGACCCGCTGACCTCAGATCCGCCGCGAGAAAATCCGTAACTGCCACCGGCGGGAGGCCACTGCCGCCGTGCAGGGGAGAGCGGCGCCGCGCCTCATGTTAGAGACGCCGACTCCTCGACGCACGCCGCCGCTGGGGGTGAAGGCCGTGGATGTCGTGCCACCTCGCTCTGCCCATCAGGCCGTCATGGAAGGACGGATGCCTCGGGGGATTACCGAGACGGAGACGAAGTGTGAACGACCACCGCCACCGCCGTTGGACCAGAAGGCGTCGTGGCCGAGGAAGCCCACGCCGAGTAGCCGAGGCAGGGGCGCGGGGGCTCGGGAGGAGGAGCGGAAGACGACCACCACACCGCCGCGCCGGCGAGCTAGGGTTTGCCTCTGGGGCGCGCGCAGGGGCGGGAGGCCGGGGCGGAGGCGGCGAATCGGCGGAGGGGGGCGAGGTGGAGCCGGGCCGGTGAGGCGCGGCACGGGGTGGCACCGGAGCTGGCCGGAATCGGCCAGCGGCGGCGGTAGAGGGGGATCGGGACGGGACGAGCGTGCGTGCGCCGCGTGCGGGGGGAGGGAGAGAGCGAGAGGTGGGAAGAGGAGAGGAGGAGAGAGGTGTGGCCATATTTTTTTAGGGTCAGCGTGGCCATGTTTAGTAGAGCGAGAGGGGTGGACAACTTAGTAGTAGCGTGGGGGTCTAACCTGCGCTACTACTACTTACTTAGTAGTAGCGCCGGTTTTATACCCCTCGCTACTACTATGGCCTATCCCAGGGGCATTGTTGGAGACCACTTACTAGCAGCGCGGGTTTATATCCCTCGCTACTACTATCAACTTAGTAGTAGCATGGTTTTTATACCCCTCGCTACTACTAATTAGCAGTAGCGCCCACTTTTAAACCGCGCTACTGATAAACTTCTGTGTATAAGGTTTTCCCTAGTAGTGGGTGGTCATAGGATCAGCTCCCCTTCCGAAATGGTGCCATGGGAGCTTTCGAGATACGCTCCTAGAGCCCTGGTGTCGTCTAGGGCGTGATTTCGCAGTCCACAATTGAGCGGGCAAACCGCATCTTCCAGGGCTGGCGCGCTCGTATTGAAGATGGTGTGCTGGCGGGAGCTAGCAGCTAAGCTAGCTAACATGATCGGCCAAGGACGAGAGCGTCCCATTGTATCACGTTGTCACGATACATGACTATTGTTTCCGATATTTAGGACCATTGATGTAGTACTTGTAACTACTTGTCATTCCTTCACTGGAACAACCATAGTGCTCGACCGTAGAATCGTGAGCATTTTTTAGCTCTGATATGACAGCAACGGTTGAGGGTTTCAATTCTTGGCTACTGCCACTAGCTTCTTTGTTGAAGAGAGTATCTGTATGTGGTGATGCTCAAATTGCCAAGTTGTTATGATGCTGTTAGTGAGCCCATTTTTGGTAAATTTCAGAAAAAGAAAACACAGATAGACAGAGAGTTGTATCTGATCGAGAAGGGGGGTGTTTGCCTTTTATAGTTTAATTTATTGTGCATCTGATGCCAAAGGTGGAATGGATGTTTACTTATTGTGTTCTGGAAGATTCTAAGCTGGTTGAACTTTTGGATGTGGGAATAGATAAAGTGTTCCCTTGGACTGAGCTTTATGTTTACTTTTTAGTTGTTATTTTGCTTGCCATGTGAACTCTAGCTATGAAAACTTTATGTTTACTTTTTGGATCGTTAATCCTTTAATCATATTGCTTTAGGGAAATGGCGCCACCACCACCACCACCATGTCGACGGTGCAAGTCAAGGTGCGCCAGCAGCCTTGCAACTGCCACGCTGTTTGGCATCTACTTTGAGTCTAGTTTTCTTCATGCGGCGGTAATAAATTATATGAAACTAGTAACTACTATTTTGTTTTTAGTGTTATTGGCATTAATGCATCGTGTATATATCATTTTGCTTTTTGTACACAGATCGTCCCATGCAATGTGAGGTCAGAATCCAACAATCTGACTGGAGACTTTGTGACCTTTGAGGCTCCTGGGGGCCCCTACACTATGGAGATCGAGAAAGGACGAAAGATTACGTGGGTGGGAGGAGATGGATGGGTCTGTTTCATCGACAACATGCATATCACCGGTGGTGAGTTGATCAGCTTCTCCTTCGGAGCTGAAAGACCCAAGATGGCTATGATTTATGTCAACAAAGCAGAAGATTATGAGGATGATGAGGATGATGAGGATGATGACGACCCACTCGGTGATGCCATCGTAGCTCAAAGAATGAAGTTGAGCGAGGAGGAGGTGTGCAACCTATGGGACATCAACTTCGTCGGGGGTGCCATTCGTGACCCGCCTGACAAGTACCATGGTTGATCGGCATATCATGGTATGTTGCATTTACTGTAGTTCTTAGAGTAATTTGATGATATGCTTTATTGTTATACTTAGTGTATAGTCTGATGATATATATGCTTAGTGAATCTTATATGCTTTATTGTTATACTTAGTGTAGAGTCCGATGATATATATGCTTAGTGAATCTTATATGCTTAGTGAATCTTATATGCTTTATTGTTATACTTAGTGTAGAGTCCGATGATATATATGCTTAGTGAATCTTATATGCTTAGTGAATATTATATGCTTTATTGTTATACTTAGTGTAGAGTCCGATGATATATATACTTAGTGTAGAGTCCGATGATATATATGCTTCGTGTAGAATGTTTGAGGCTACTTATTAATTGATATGTTTTTCTTATTCAGAAATTGCCAAAGAGCCTATCTGAGATTTGTTGTATCAAGCCTGATGAAGAAGGCTCTGCTGGAATACGCCTTACCGCAAGGGGCTTCGTCACCACTTGTGCGTACGGCTTGGACACGGACGATCGCACACACTTCAACTTGGTTGGGTGGAAGAGCTTCCTCGTCGGCAAGAACCTTCATGTTGGACAGGCAATCCTAATTACTATCAGGAACACCCACCGCCCTGGCTTGAGGATGATGGTCGTCATCGACATCATCTAGAACTACATATGCATGCATGTGGCTGTTGAACCATATATATTCTAGTATGACTACCTAGTAGACTTATCAACTATGATCTATCCATGCATTGTTGACTACTATATGAGTTTATGAAATTGTGTGGTTATATTAAATGTGGTACTGTCGTTAATGTTTGTGAGATGGTTCTGTGAACTTAGTTTATTTGCACTGGACTTGTCTTGATTTCCATGAATATTGCACCTGACTGCTTTTTTTAAAATTTTATTTCTATTTGCCTAGTTGTAGCGTGGGGAGAAAATAGGGCGCTACTACTACGTGATGATAGTAGTAGCGTTGGTGGAGAAAGCAGCGCTACTAATAAGTGTTTTAGCTGCAGCGCTTGTTTAGAAATGCGCTACTGTTAAATAATAGCTGTAGCGCCCTAGCAGTAGCGCGGGTGCCCGCGCTACTGGTATGTAAAAAACCAGCGCCACTAGTAAGCTTTTCTCTAGTAGTGCATTCACATTGCCACTATATGGAGTAGAGAAAACATCACCGGAACTGGAACACGGACCGGCAAGGCTACCATTCTCCTCTTCAAGATCTCTCTCCTAGCCATATCATGCCATGTTTTGGTGAGGTCGTCCATCTCGTTGCGGTTCATTGACATAATCTTATTCTCTTCGGCGAGCAACAATGACATCGATTTGTTTTCGGAGGCGCGTGCTTTTCTATCCTCAATGGCAGCTTTGCGGAGCCCCTCTTCCTTGAGCATTTGCCATTTTTTTGCTTCTCTTTTGCCTTTTTCTCGGCCAACTCTTTGTTGATCTCCAACGACTTCAACAACATCAACTCGTTTGATTGCCCCATGGCATCAATCTTCTCCCTCAAGCTCGATGCTTCTTGCTCTCTTTTGATCTTCTCCCTTGATCTTCTCTCTAGTCTTGTTGTCGCCATCGGGCTTGTGCAAATTTCTTGGGCCATCATCATCTTCATCTTCATCCATGTTTGCAAGTGAGCCTCTCTTTGGTGGGGATTTTCTGTCGATCACCTTCCACTTATCGCACTTTTGGAGCAACTCCCAACAATGCTCTAAATTGAAGAATCTGCCTTTCGAAGCTTCCATGGCCTTGTATCTATGTTGAGCAATCTTGTCCTACAAAATGTGAACAAAGTGATGCAATCATTTTCCATGATACATTATGATGATGCACAACTTGAACAAAGGAAAAACAAACTCACATAATCGGACTCCACGGTGCCACTTGGAGGTGCATTGCGTACTTGCTCCAAGCAAGCTGCCCAACGGCTGCACATAGGCTTGATATTCTCCCAACGCCCTTGAAGCGATCGAAATGTGTGTGAAGTCCTATTGGGATACTTTTTCATAACGTGGAAGTATTGATCTTCGATCCTTTGCCAATATCTCTTGGCGGTTTGAGAAACACCCGTGCATGGATCAAGAGACACCGCACTCAATGCTTGGATCAAAGCATGATCTTCCAAGATCGTGTAGTTCTTCGATCTTTGGCTTTTCCCACTCTTTCCTTGTGATACCTCAAACGCTTCCAGTTCGATCTCCTCCAATTCGTCCTCACAACCATGATCATCCACACTGCCGTCCGTTTCATTGTAGTCGAATGGTTCGAAAGGGGCTTGATCAATGTCAACCGCGTTCGTGTCCAACAAGTTCACGAACTCGGTTGTTGCATTGTTCGAACCACCCTATAGAGAACGATAACAAGTCACGAGCTATCGACACTAATGGCGAAAAATAAAAGGGAATCGCTGGAGCGAAGAGGCATACCTTTCGGCCATTTCGTCGAACACCTCGCTCGCGGGGGGAGCGGCACCGTTGAACGGCACCGCCGGAGCACCTCCTTGCGGGGGGATGGAGTGAGAGGTTGAAGAAGGTGGCTTCCTTGAAGCCGGAACCTTCCTCCGCTTTACGCCGGCCGAGATCGCACTACGGCGTTGGCGCCCGGAGCGCGGGCCGTCGAGGCGGGGACATCCAAATTCCTGCCCTGCACGACCACGTTGCCCTGCCGCTTGCGGGCCGGCGCGTCGTGTGCTTGGGCGACGGCGGCGGGGGCAACATGGCCGGCGATGAGATCCGCCTGAGGGGAAGGAGCATGCGCGATCTCGACGGTGACGGGGGACAACATGGGGTCGTCCATGGCGCCGAGGAACGGCCGGGGAGGAGGAATCGGAGCTTGCGGAGGGGGGGGCAATGGTGGCGGAGGGTGCGGGGAGCGGGAAAGGGCGCGTGAAAATGCCCCTCCCGCCAAATCTCGCGCCGGATAGGGGCTCAGCTTGGGTTGGCCTCCCAGCCCGTAAAAATAGAGGTTGGGAGAGAAGATTTGCCGCGCCCCGCAGAAATTTTTGCGGGCCGAGGTGGGATGCGGGGTCTGATCGTGGGGATTTTCCGGCCCCGACCCGTAATTTGGCGATTATTTTGCGGGCCGGGGCGAGATGCGGGGTCTGCTAAAGTTGCTCTTAGAGGAACTGGGCGACTCCCGAACAGGTCCGTTTCTACGTACGTACGTGAGCTAGCAAGTGTAGAATCCATCCACCTGCCTGCCTACTTAAAGCCAGCTTCTACGTACGTGGAAGTACGTTGCCTGAAGAAAAGCATTGGATGAGAGCTCCTCATCTAGCTGTGGTCAGTGGTCCGACGGCATGCCGGCGCCTGCTTCGCCCTCCGTCGGGAGTACGCTAGCTAGACACGTCTGCAGGCAGTACCCGAGTCATGGCACGCCGCACCATGTTGTAACCAGCGATGTGGTTGCTGAGGGGACTTGAGCACGCAGTCGAGCAGGCGGGCTCGTGTGTCTGGTGTACGTGCACACCGCGTCTCACATCTCCTGCCGGGTCGACCTGGAAGCTCGAGCCAAAGTCTGCTCTCCCATATCTTCAATGTGCAAATACTGTTCCGCCAAATCGATGTGACCGTCGGCAACCTGCTAATTTTTTAAAATAATACATTCTTTTCTATTAATTTACTGAAATAATACACGGTTTAGATATATTTCACCAATAATACGGTGTCATCTTCGTGCAAGACGACTGAAACTAATCGTCTTACTGGTAGATGATTAGTGACTAGGCAGTCAGCTGAACAAGGGCTTCCCGTCGACATCGTCCCTGAAAATGATTAGCTCCGGTCATCCTCCCAGAAGATGATTGGAACATAACCGTTTTCCCGGGAACCCTTTCCCGCCAAACCTGTCTTTCCCACCAACCTTTCTGCTCCTGCCAACCCTTATGTTCCCGCCAACTTCTTTCCCACCATCCCTTCTGTTCCCGCCATCTTTTCATTATTGGTGCCACCCTGCTGTAATGTATAGTGGAATAAGCGTTCGTACCTCAAATCTTTTGTCAAACACTGCTACAAAACCTCCGCTCACCCTACAATACGTGAATGATACACTCATTGTTGCCGCACTCACCCTAAAGTGTTCCTTGATGACTTTGCCCTCATAACTGTCCTCTCAATCAACTTCCATAAATCTGCATATCTTCCCATGCACTCAGAACATTCATTGACGTTGCTAATTGCCACGACCTTGACATGCTAACATGAATCATTTCCTCTACTATACTTAGGTTTGCCTCCGTCGCCCGCAAAACTACCAACCTCTGCCTTTGCCCCCATCATAGACGTACATCTTCCGAAGATATGTCCTTGGTTGGGTTACTGATTGCTATCGGGGGGTGGCTCACAGTCGTCTCTTCGATTGTCGAAGCTCTAGTGATATCTATTTTATATTTGCTTTTCGTCTCCCCAAAAAGGTTTTCAAAACTTTAGTTGCTTTGCACATGTCTTTTTCTTGGTCTAACGACGAAACTTGCACCGGAGCATGTGTTCCTTCTCTAGGACCACTTCCAGTGTCAGACTTTTGGTGTTTGGCTATGTGCATCCTAGTTATGCAGAAGCCGGATGTTACTTATAATGTTTTGTGTCCGCTTGATTCTACATTTGAGATAATAAAATCGCCCTTTACCGAAAAAAATCTAGGACCACTTCTATTTTCTCTCTAGCACTTGTGGTGCTCATGTTTATGAAGCTTCAGTGCTAGGCAATACATTTATTATGGTGTTACAAAGCTTAATTAAGCAGCTACTGCATCTTAGTACTTGTTAGACAGTATTAATATTGCACTTTTGACATGTTTCTTGGTCCAGTTAAAGAATTTCCCTAGTAATGTCAAGGTTTGTTGCTGCATTACAAAAAGAGATCCCCGGGTGACATTGAGGATAGAACCTGTGATGGATAATATTCCGGCCAAATTCCTTCGATTCCAAGGAAAGTAGTGCACGAAAGCTGGTCAATGTGGTTCTCTTGTCCGTCCTGTTTTATTTATGTTAATGGTGATTTGTTTGGGATCGTTCGTAATTAAAGGAGATTGATAAGCTTCGTAGGAATTTCCTCTATAGATCTACTGTAGAGACATATTGCATGGAGGTTGCATGTTTGCTCGGTTCATAGACGGTAGGATGTGATATATCAATCAATGAACAGACCAAAGAGCATCCTAGATCGGCATCCTGACTCCCTGAAGTACAGGGGATTCCTTATTTTCTACGGCGTCATGGCATGTTTGTGTACCTAAAGGTCGCTCAATGAGAAAAATACCGAACGACATTGTGCATAGCTTATTCAGTCATCAACTCTGCCATCTCTATAGTCAATTGCCTGAAAACAAGAGGCACTTGTTGTCCTGCCCCTACGCAAGGGGGTGTGTGGAAGCTAATTGCAGACTAAGGGGAGAAGTCAGTTTAGTTGCTACTCAAATCTCAGCCCGGGAGACTTGTGGAACATCATTGCCTGCTTTCCTTATGTAGGAAAGCTGAAAATTGTAATGCTCTTAGCACGTTTAGTCGAGAAAAATACATACAGTTTTGACCTAATTAATTCGTAAAGAAATTGATATATCAAATAAAAAAATGAAGAACAGGAGGATCCGTCCACGCAAGACCTCCACGACTTCTCCACACCACTCTACTGTGCGGAATCAACAACGAACGTACGCGCAGTTGCCGACGCCACTAGATCTGGCTGGGGATTCATCCTTCACTTCCCCACGTCTCTGTGCTAGATCTGGACCGTGTGCTGCGATGCGTTTCGAACAGGCCTGGAACCATAACACGCCCTGGATCATCACCTTTGCAGAATTGCATTACGGGCTAGTGTCAAGGGCGGCCGGAGGTGACCTTGTCACCATTGCAGTGCATGGCGTGGGAGAAGCGATGATGATGAGAGCCAGTTGATAGTGAGGACGTTGATAGAGGGGGTGCAGTATCTGTGTGTCCCCTATATGCAGCCAACGGGGCAAACAAAATCGATATTCCAAACGCGATAGATATGTACCAAAAGGGTACGGACGCATTGTCCCAATTTCTTGTATACAGGAACGTATGCCTTTACGTGCTTTACAATTCCGCATCCCAATGCCCAAAGCAAACACTAGCAATAAAGAGCTACTTTGAGCTCATCGCCTAAAACGCGACACTACTGCATCCATAGGCTGCACCCAGTCAAGCTGGGAACAACAATGCCCAAGGACAAGAGGATAAGATTCCGTAAAGTACAGAGCTCGCTACCAATTCCCCACACCTCTCAGCCCCATTTGTTGCTTTTTACTAGCTTCCTTCCGAAAGCCATATCAGAACCATGGCAATCAACTTGTTATTTCTCACTCCCTTCCTTTGTTCAAATTTGCAACAGTTGTAAGTGACAGTATTATGATTTCTCTATACTAGTGCATCTACCTTTTTATAACATGGTTTGGCTTTGGCCAGCTGCACGTGTAGGTGGCTCAACACTTTTTGGTTATCATTTCGACACTACAATAATGATCTACTAGATAATAGCCACATACTCCATCCATTTTGGTTTATATGGTTTATCTAAAAAAATCAGTTTATGTGTTATATGTCTCACTTTTATTGCTTCCCATAGCATGTTTGGATTTCAAGGTCCATTAAATTGTTCCATTCAAGGATTAAGAGAAAACTCACCAATGCATGTAATTTCTTTGATTATTTATTGGTCATGCATGCATGCATTACAATTAATGCATTGGTACAGTTTTTTGAGAAAACAAGTGCATTAATTGAGTACTTGTGCAAACTAAAAAAAATATTCCATCACTCGTCATTTAGCTTGGTTGGTGAGATTTTGAATTGAGACCTATAAACCGAAAGGGAGGGACTATTATTTGATTCTTATCTACGACCACTTCCATTTTTTTTCTTGGACTTTTAGTACTCATGTTTATGCATGAGGCCTTAGTGCTAGGATCTCACAACCCTTGAGCTGCTAGTGCATCATAGTACTTGTGCTACAAATGAAATAGTACCCTACAACAATCTCACCTGAAAGAAACAGTGATATTTAATTACAAACAAGTTAACAAAGTGCAAATCCAAGAACGAAAATCAAATAGGCATGCTTGATCTGACAAAAATAATGGTGCACATTTGACATATTTCATGTGCCAGTTCAATAGTTCCCCTTGAAATATCTATGATTGTTTCTGCATTACAAGAAGATCACTAAGGCTGAACTGCAGCCTGTCTTGGATAAAATTGCCAACAAATTATAGCAATTTGGAGGAAAGATGCGGATCAACACTAGTAGGCTTTCATTCATCCCGATTGATATATGTTACCTTTAATCCGTGGTCTCCTGGGTAATCAAAGATATCGATAAGCTTCGTAGGAATTTCCTATTTAAATCTCAAAATGTGCAAATGTTGCTTGTTTTGTCAGCTGCAATCAGGTTAGTGTAATACTTGGAGGTTAGTGGCCTTAGAATGTTCGGTTTGCCACGGTTGAGCTAGAAGCTGGGAAGTGATATAAGTGAAGGACCGGCTTGGAGCGGCATCCGGGTTCCTTGTGGTACAGAGAATGTCATCTTGTTGTACGCTTCTTAAATATTTTGAATAGAAAACTACAAGCGACGTTTCTAGAGCACAAGGTCGCTCAGCTAACACTTTGAGATGTTTGTATCTCGTAAAATATACAATAATCAATTGAAAGTTGTTCGCATCAATATATGCAGATGCAACGATGTTATCCCACTTTTTTAAGACTAGGTATTTGCCAGTGCGTTGCTATAGGGTATAAATCTTCTAGTATACATGAAATCATAATTTATCTGTTTGTATTATATGATTGTGTAAATAAATGTTTACCAAACCCTGTCGTGATTTTATTTTGCAATCACTTATTGACTTATCAAACAAAATAAAATTTATTTGGTATGTCGATAAAATTTGGGACAATTAATGCGGTTTTCAAGGAATGGTCATCGGAAAAATATGAAATGTTGGATGAAGCACTGTGCCTGACAGAAAAAATAACACCATTCTTTTTTAATTAGTAGAGAAAAGACGCCAAGTGTCATTGTTCATAACTTATTCAGTCATCAAATCTGCCCCTTATCTGCCCAACTGACTGAAACCCATAAGCACGATTTCCTTCCGTGCCCCTATGCATGCAGAAGTAAGTGTACTACATATACTGAGCCATGGAGCTGTTTCGCAACCAGAAGTACTCTGGCAGCTAACTGCAAACTAGGAGGAGCTAAACTTTAGCACAAATCCTTACGCTGAGCAACTTGTGGAACTCCATCACTTGCTTAAAGTGTCAGGAAAACTAACAAGTTTACAATGGTGCCAGCAGATTTGGTCGAAAGAAGTCTGTAGAGTTCTTTATCATGAGGTAATGGATAGCATGGTATGGCCTGGCTGGCTCAATGCAGTTTTATTTATTCTTCTCTTATGATTGTCAACCATTTCGCTAAAACCTGTTTGATAATGTAAGAGAAGTTGTGTCGATCCATAGACAGAGCTTGCTTCTAGTTGGATGGAGATGGGGAAATGTATACACGAGAAGGGTGGAGCTTACATCAAAGTGACTTTCTGTTCTTCTCTTGAATATTTGGTGCCGTAAAGTGTTGTACCGGCTAGGCATGGGAAGTAATTAATTAGCCATGTCATTAGAAAAGTTTTCTTAGCCCGAGGGTCAATCGTAACTCAGGATCGAACACTGGAAGAAAATTGCAAACGAAAAGAAACCTGTGTGGGAGAATTGAACTGCATATATATCTCCTATACCTAGAATTCAGAAACATCTTTGTCTCCTTGGGCTAGCGGCGAACGGGCCCAGGACAGCACAAGCTCATCCTTTCTACTAGTAGGAATTACATTTTCAATGTATCGTATTCTGAAGCTCGTATCCCTTATTATTTGTTTAGATTATTTGTTAAGAAGGTTTGTGTAGGAGTGCAAAGTGCTGAAACTCTATGACTCATGAAGCATGGCCAGCGCACACTCCATGGTTGGGTCATATTCAGATGAATGGTAAGCCATGCATGGTATGGTCGTTGGAAACATTTATATGAGATATATTTCAGAGATATTTATGTTCGTAATATCTTCATAAACAATGGTAGGGTCTTCAGTTCTATACACCAAGGGTATGCCCTATATTTGACTTCAACCTTGGTTGATACTCATGCACTCTTTCCTATAATTTTATTTATTTTGAAACATAGATAAATATGTACCTCATCGATTATTTAAAAATATTTACCTCATCCATTAATTAAGGAAAAGAGCTAGTGATCATATAAGTTTGCAACAAAAAGAAAATAGTTGTTTTTATAGGTGTAAAACAAGAGCCTGCTCTCCCAGCATTTCTAATAGTGCCCCTTTCCCCAACAAAAAAATGATATTCGCGGAATTCGGCAAAAAAAAAATCCTCCTCCAACATAGCCCCAATCCCTAGCGCCACCAACCCTCCTCCCTGGCAAATTCCTGCGGCCGCTACCGCCAGCATTGGTTGATGTTGTGGTGGTGCCCGGCGCAAGGTGCTAGGGCGTGCGGCTTGCGGCGGCTCCCCCACAAGGTTGTTGGGGAGGCTTGTGTGGGGTGGCCTTGTGCGGCTGTCAAGGCGGAAGCCTTGACCGTACATCGGTTGCCGGCACCCCCATGGCCGACGGGGTGATCCGTTCGGCCTTCGTATTGTGTGATGGGCTACGACGGTGGCCGTGGTTATGGCATCCCAGTCAGATCCATCGCGGTGTGGCTTTGGCCAGTCGGAAACACGAGATGGGACCCATATGGGGTGGCCGGAGCCTCTCTACCAGCATTTCGGTGGCGCCGTATGTCTACATGGCAAGGATGTGTTCGGATCCAATCAAAAGTGAGATCGAGGTGCAGCGACTTTCAGTGAAAAATTTACCGACACCAGTCATGGTGGACGGTTACGGCGTCGCTGACGTCATTTCATTGGGGAATCAACATTGTAGGTTGTGTTACCATGCTTGGGATGTGCCGAGGGAAACCCTAGATCTCGGTCACCCACATCAAAGAATGATGGATCTTCGGTGTTGTGCTCCCTCTTGGGGCATCATTTTAGAGCAGGTGCGGGCTAGAGGTGACAAGAGGTGGAGCGTTGTTGCATCTTCAGCATTGACGACAGCGGGTCTCAGCGGCATGGTGTAGTGTGGTCTCCGTGTTAGACGCGTGTTGATGAGCGTGCGCAAGAGGGTGGCGTTGTCTGGCATCATGGTGGGGTCGACGACAGAAGAGTCTGACAAGGTTAATGCATTGATCACTCCTGAAGATGAGACGGCGAAATATGGCGGTTGCAGAATATAAAGCATGCACATAAGATGCGTGTTTTGGGTCTGCTAGACAAGTTGGTGCTCCCGGTTAGCCGGCGAGCAGCTTGGTGAGGCCACCAGATTACTTGTGTGTGTTGGTGCGAGGTCAGTGGACATCTCAATTTTGTAAGGATGATGGCAGTGCTCGTCAGAAGGTGGCTTTGCGTTGATTCATGTATTTATTTTATAAGGCTTTGTTGAATAACAGGAGGTTATCCTCCTTTCTGTAAAAACAGCCTCAGTAACAAAGGTAATGTTCCTGCTCCCCAATGATTAAGTTTCCCGTCTGTTTTACGCCCATGAGTGCCCAGCATTGGGCCTCGCTCTTAATTTTAACAAGGATACATGAAAGCCCATAGGGTGGACTTATTCCTAAGGGAAACGTTTAAAGCCGGTGGACCTGCTGAGACTCCGCCGGTCACCTCCACGCTGGCAACAGGCCCATGCACCACCTCTTAAGTCTCTCTCACTTATCCCCCACGAGGCGCTCCACCATCCATTCCCTTTCCTTATTCCCTCGCCCACATTCTTCCCATGTGGCCTCCCAAATAATGTTCTCGCTGGTGATGACCGACCGTCGATCTCACGCCATCCATCCCTCCCCGCGTTAACCTCCCCTACATATGGGCACCCACCACCGCACGCGGCAAGGAGGGAGGTCATGGCCTGTGTTGGTGATGAGGTGTTGTGCTGGGGACTAGCTGGGGGATTTGCTTTCGACTGGTGAGGATGGTAATGGGCGGCGACAGCGGTGGCCGCCATGAATTTTTTACTGCATTTTTGTTTTTGCTGCAACCTTCTTTTGATTTTGCTGCAAATTAACACGATGGTGGCCTTGTCGCCGCCATGATGTTTTGCTACATCAGTTATTTTTCTTTAACTAGCATTTGTATTTGCAGCATAGGCTATGGTGATACTGGGGTCGCTACGAACGGCGGCTGCCATGTGTTTTTTTGCTGGACCCAGAAATCGTTATTGCTAAAACCAGCTTATGAAGAGCTGGAACCGATGAGATTATTTTTGTTTGTGACTGTCGGCGGCGGTGCATTTTTGCTGGAACGGTGATATTTTTTTGGCTGGAACAGTTTTTGGTTTTTGCTACCACCAGCGGAACCCCCCTTTTAGTTGCTAGGCTTTTTTAGACGAACACGGTGGTGGAAGTCGACGTCGGCGGTGAGCGGAGACGGTG